>NW_027513078.1:133855-279101 GCF_048772815.1 Callospermophilus lateralis
GTTGGATTTGTGTCCTGATCATTACCACCAAGTATCATCAAGATTGGGTGAAAAAATATTTGCTGGTATTTTGGAAACTCGTTATTTCTTAGAACCTTGGCAACCCCTCTCCATGAAAGTGCTTTTCCACATTCTGTGCCTTGGGCTACTTGAAGAGGAAACAAACCATAGAGACAAAACTAAGAACTCCTTTTTTTTGTCAAGTTTCAAAGAGCTACTACAAACCATGTGGGATTTAGAGTTCCAAATTCATCTATCTATATAGGAGAGAACAGAGTGAAACCTAAATATAAAAACTGCTACTGTAGAAGAACGCTTCAACCTAGAAGAAGAAAATTTGGTGAGCCAATTGGGATTTGTGTACTTGTCATTACCACCACGTATCATCAAGATTGGGTGAAAAAATATTTCCTGGTATTTCGGAAAATCGTAATTTCTTGGAAGCTTAGCAAACCCTTCCAATGAAAGTGCTTTTCCACAGTCTCTGCTTAGGCCTACTTGAAGAGGAAACAAACCATAGAGACAAAACTAAGAACTCCTTTTTTTTTGTCAAGTTTCAAAGAGCTACTACAAACCATGTTGGATTTAGAGTTCCAAAGTCATCTATCTATATACTAGACAACAAAATGAAACCTAAAAATAAAAACTGCTACTGTAAACGAACGCTTCAACCTTGAAGAACAAAATTTGGTGAGCCAAGTGGGATTTTTGTACCGATCATTACCACCAGGTATCATCAAGATTGGGTGAAAAAATATTTGCTGGTATTTCGGAAACTCGTAATTTCTTGGAAGCTTAGCAAACCCTTCCAATGAAAGTGCTTTTCCACAGTCTCTGCTTAGGGCTACTTGAAGAGGAATCAAATCATAGAGACAAAACTGAGAACTACTTTATTTTGTCAAGTATCAAAGAGCTACTACAAACCATGTTGGATTTAGAGATCCAAAGCCATCTATCTATATAGGAGAGAATATAGGGAAACCTAAAAATATAAACTGCTACTGTAAACGAATGCTTCAAACTTGAAGAACAAAATTTGCTGAGTCAAGTGGAATTTGTGTACCGATCATTGCCAACAATTATCATCAAGACTGGGTGAAAAAATATTTGCTGGTATTTCAGAAACTCGTTATTTCTGGAAGCTTGGCAACCTTTTTCAATTAAAGTGCTTTTCCACAGTCTGTGCCTAGGGCTACTGGAAGAGGAAACAAACCATAGAGACAAAACTGAGAACTCCTTTATTTTTTCAAGTTTCAAAGAGCAAGTACAAACCATGTTGCATTTAGAGTTCCAAATTCATCTATCTATATATTTGAGAAGACAGTGAATCCTAAAAATAAAAACTGCTACTGTAAACGAACGCTTCAACCTAGAAGAACGAAATTTGGTGAGCCAAGTGGGATTTGTGTACTTGTCATTACCACCACGTATCATCAAAATTGGGTGAAAAAATATTTGCTGGTATTTCGTAAACTCGTTATTTCTTAGAAGCTTGGCAACCCCACTCAATGAAAGTGCTTTTCCACATTCTGTGACTAGGGCTACTTGAATGGGAAACAAACCATAGAGACAAAACTGAGACTCCTTTATTTTTTCAAGTTTCAAAGAGCTACTACAAACCATGTTGGATTTAGAGTTCCAAATTCGTCTATCTATATACGAGACAACAGAGGGAAACCTAAAAATAAAAACTGCTACTCTAAACGAACGCTTCAACCTAGAAGAATAAAATTTGGTGAGCCAAGTGGGATTTGTGTACTTGTCATTACCACCACGTATCATCAAGATTGGGTGAAAAAATATTTGCTGGTATTTCGGAAACTCATAATTTCTTGGAAGCTTGGCAACCCCTTTCAATGAAAGTGCTTTTCCACAGTCTCTTCTTAGGGCTACTTGAAAAGGAAACAAACCATAGAGACAAAACTGAGAACTACTTTTTTTTGTCAAGTTTCAAAGAGCTACTACAAACCATGTTGGATTTAGTGTTCCAAATTCATCTATCTATATATTTGAGAACAGAGTGAAACCTAAAAATAAAAACTGCTACTGTAAACGAACGCTTCAACCTAGAAGAACAAAATTTGGTAAGCCAAGTGGGATTTGTGTACTTGTCATTACCACCACGTATCATCAAGATTGGGTGAAAAAATATTTGCTGGTATTTCGGAATCCGTAATTTCTTGGAAGCTTGGCAACCCCTTTCAATGAAAGTGCTTTTCCACAGTTTCTGCATAGGGCTACTTGAAGAGGAAACAAACCATGGAGAAAAAACTGAGAACTCCTTTATTTTGTCAAGTTTCAAAGAGCTACTACAAACCATGTTGGATTTAGAGTTCCAAATTCATCTATCTATATGATAGAACAGAGTGACACCTAAAAATAAAAACGGCTACTGTAAACGAACGCTTCAACCTAGAAGAACAAAATTTGGTGAGCCAAGTGGGATTTGTGTACTTGTCATTACCACCACGTATCATCAAGATTGGGTGAAAAAATATTTGCTGGTATTTCGGAAAATCGTAATTTCTTGGAAGCTTGGCAACCCCTTTCAATGAAAGTGCTTTTCCACAGTCTGTGCCTAGGGCTACTTGAAGAGGAAACAAACCATAGAGACAAAACTGAGAACTCCTTTATTTTCTCAAGTTTCAAAGGGCTACTACAAACCATGTTGCATTTAGAGTTCCAAATTCATCTATCTATATATTTGAGAAGACAGTGAAACCTAAAAATAAAAACTGCTACTGTAAACGAACGCTTCAACCTAGAAGAACACAATTTGGTGAGCCAAGTGGGATTTGTGTACTGATCATTACCACCACGTATCATCAAGATTGGGTGAAAAAATATTTGCTGGCATTTCGGAAACTCATTATTTCTTAGAAGCTTGGCAACCCCTCTCAATGAAAGTGCTTTTCCACAGTCTGTGCCTAGGGCTACTTGAAGAGGAAACAAACCATAAAAACAAAACTGAGAACTACTTTATTTTGTCAAGTTTCAAAGAGCTACTACAAACCATGTTGGATTTAGTGTTCCAAATTCATCTATCTATATAGGAGAGAACAGAGTGAAACCTTAAAATAAAAACTGCTACTCTAAACGAACGCTTCAACCTAGAAGAATAAAATTTGGTGAGCCAAGTGGGATTTGTGTACTTGTCATTACCACCACGTATCATCAAGATTGGGTGAAAAATTATTTGCTGGTATTTCGGAAACTCGTAATTTCTTGGAAGCTTGGCAACCCCTTTCAATGAAAGTGCTTTTCCACAGTCTCTTCTTAGGGCTACTTGAAAATAAAACAAACCATAGAGACAAAACTGAGAACTACTTTTTTTTGTCAAGTTTCAAAGAGCTACTACAAACCATGTTGGATTTAGTGTTCCAAATTCATCTATCTATATATTTGAGAACAGAGTGAAACCTAAAAATAAAAACTGCTACTGTAAACGAACGCTTCAACCTAGAAGAACAAAATTTGGTAAGCCAAGTGGGATATGTGTACTTGTCATTACCACCACGTATCATCAAGATTGGGTGAAAAAATATTTGCTGGTATTTCGGAAATCCGTAATTTCTTGGAAGCTTGTCAACCCCTTTCAATGAAAGTGCCTTTCCACAGTCTCTGCCTAGGTCTACTTGAAGAGGAAACAAACCATGGAGAAAAAACTGAGAACTCCTTTATTTTGTCAAGTTTCAAAGAGCTACTATAAACCATGTTGGATTTAGAGTTCCAAATTCATCTATCTATATGATAGAACAGAGTGACACCTAAAAATAAAAACGGCTACTGTAAACGAATGCTTCAACCTAGAAGAACAAAATTTGGTGAGCCAAGTGGGATTTGTTTCCTTTCATTACCACCACGTATCATCAAGATTGGGTGAAAAAATATTTGCTGGTATTTCGGAAAATCGTAATTTCTTGGAAGCTTGGCAACCCCTTTCAATGAAAGTGCTTTTCCACAGTCTGTGCCTAGGGCTACTTGAAGAGGAAACAAACCATAGAGACAAAACTGAGAACTCCTTTATTTTCTCAAGTTTCAAAGGGCTACTACAAACCATGTTGGATTTAGAGTTCCAAATTCATCTATCTATATATTTGAGAACAGAGTGAAACCTAAAAACAAAAACTGCTACTGTAAACGAACGCTTCAACCTAGAAGAACAAAATTTGGTGAGCCAAGTGGGATTTGTGTACTTGTTATTACCACCACGTATCATCAAGATTGGGTGAAAAAATATTTGCTGGTATTTTGGAAACTCGTTATTTCTTAAAACCTTGGCAACCCCTCTCCATGAAAGTGCTTTTCCACATTCTGTGCCTAGGGCTACTTGAAGAGGAAACAAACAATAGAGACAAAACTGAGAACTCCTTTACTTTCTCAAGTTTCAAAGGGCTACTACAAACCATGTTGGATTTAGAGTTCCAAATTCTTCTATCTATATATTTGAGAAGACAGTGAAACCTAAAAACAAAAACTGCTACTGTAAACGAACGCTTCAACATAGAAGAACAAAATTTGGTGAGCCAAGTGGGATTTGTGTACTTGTCATTATCACCACGTATAATCAAGAATGGGTGAAAAAATATTTGCTGGTATTTCGGAAATCCGTAATTTCATGGAAGCTTGGCAACCCCTTTCAATGAAAGTGCTTTTCCACAGTCTCTGCCTAGGGCTACTTGAAGAGGAAACGAACCATAGAGAAAAAACTGAGAACTCCTTTATTTTGTCAAGTTTCAAAGAGCTACTACAAACCATGTTGGATTTAGAGTTCCAAATTCATCTATCTATATAGGATAGAACAGAGTGACACCTAAAAATAAAAACTGCTACTGTAAACGAACGCTTCAACATAGAAGAACAAAATTTGGTGAGCCAAGTGCGATTTGTTTACTTGTTATTACCACCACGTATCATCAAGATTGGGTGAAAAAATATTTGCTGCTATTTCGGAAAATCGTAATTTCTTGGAAGCTTGGCAATCCCTTTCAATGAAAGTGCTTTTCCACAGTCTCTGCCTAGGGCTACTTGAAGAGGAAACAAACCATAGAGACAAAACTGAGAACTACATTTTTTGTCAAGTTTGAAAGAGCTACTACAAACCATGTTGGATTTAGAGTTCCAAATTCATCTATCTATGTAGGAGAGAACAGAGGGAAACCTAAATATAAAAACTGCTACTGTAGACAAACGTTTCAAACTAGAAGAACCAAATTTGGTGAGCCAAGTGAAATTTGTGTACTGATCATTACCACCAAGTATCATCAAAATTGGGTGGAAAAAATATTTGCTGCTCTTTCGGAAACTAGTTATTTCTTAGACCTTGGCAACCCGTCTCAATGAAAATACTTTTCCACAGTCTGTGCCTATGGCTACTTGAAGAGGAAACAAACCATAGAGACAAAACTGAGAACTCCTTTATTTTGTCAAGTTTCAAAGAGCTACTACAAACCATTTGGGATTTAGAGTTCCAAATTCATTTATCTATATAGGAGAGAACAGAGTGAAACCTAAAAATAAAAACTGCTACTGTAAACGAACGCTTCAACCTAGAAGAACAAAATTTGGTGGGCCAAGTGGGATTTGTGGTCTGATCATTACCACCAAGTATCAACAAGTTTGGGTGAAAAAATATTTGCTGCTATTTCGGAAAATCGTAATTTCTTGGAAGCTTGGCAACCCCTTTCAATGAAAGTGCTTTTCCACGGTCTCTGCCTAGGGCTACTTGAAGAGGAAACAAACCATAGAGACAAAACTGAGAACTACTTTTTTTGTCAAGTTTGAAAGAGCTACTACAAACCATGTTGGATTTAGAGTTCCAAATTCATCTATCTATATAGGAGAGAACAGAGGGAAACCTAAATATAAAAACTGCTACTGTAGACAAATGCTTCAACCTAGAAGAACAAAATTTGCTGAGCCAAGTGGGATTTGTGTCCTGATCATTACCACCAAGTATCATCAAGAATGGGTGAAAAAATATTTGCTGGTATTTCGGAAACCCGTTATTTCTTAGAACCTTTGCAACCCCTTTCAATGAAAATGCTTATCCACAGTCTGTGCCTAAGGCTACTTGAAGAGGAAAGAAATCGTAGAGACAAAACTGAGAACTCCTTTATTTTGTCAAGTTTCAAAGGGCTACTACAAACCATGTTGGATTTAGAGTTCCAAATTCATCTATCTATATAGGAGAGAACAGAGAGAAACCTAAATATAAAAACTTCTACTGTAGACGAACGCTTCAACCTAGAAGAAGAAAATTTGGTGAGCCAAGTGAGATTTTTGTACTGATCATAACCACCACGTATCATCAAGATTGGGTGAAAAAGTATTTGCTGGTAATTAGGAAACTCGTTATTTCTTAGAAGCTTGGAAATCCCTCTCAATGAAAGTGCTTTTCCAGAGTCTGTGCGTAGGGCTGCTTGAAGAGGAAACAAACCATAGAGACAAAACTGACAACTTTTTTATTTTGTCAAGTTTCAAAGGGCTACTACAAACCATGTTGGATTTAGAGTTCCAAATTCATCTATCTATATATTTGAGAACAGAGTGAAACCTAAAAATAAAAACTGCTACTGTAAACGAACGCGTCAACCTAGAAGAACAAAATTTGGTGAGCCAAGTGGGATTTGTGTACTTGTCATTACCACCACGTATCATCAAGATTGGGTGAAAAAATATTTGCTGGTATTTCGGAAACTCATAATTTCTTGGAAGCTTGGCAACCCCTTTCAATGAAAGTGCTTTTCCACAGTCTCTTCTTAGGGCTACTTGAAAAGGAAACAAACCATAGAGACAAAACTGAGAACTACTTTTTTTTGTCAAGTTTCTAAGAGCTACTACAAACCATGTTGGATTTAGAGTTCCAAATTTATCTATCTATATAGGATAGAACAGAGTGACACCTAAAAATAAAAACTTCTACTGTAAATGAACGCTTCAACCTAGAAAAACAAAATTTGGTGAGACAAGTGGGATTTGTGTACTTGTAATTACCACCACGTAACATCAAGATTGGGTGAAAAAATATTTGTTGGTATTTTGGAAAATCGTAATTTCTTGGAAGCTTGGCAACCCCTTTCAATGAAAGTGCTTTTCCACAGTCTCTGCCTAGGGCTACTTGAAGAGGAAACAAACCATAGATACAAAAATGAGAACTACTTTTTTTTGTCAATTTTGAAAGAGCTACTACAAACCATGTTGTATTTAGAGTTCCAAATTCATCTACCTATGTAGGAGGGAACAGAGTGAAACCTAAATATAAAAACTGCTACTGTAAACGAACGCTTCAACCTAGAACAAAATTTGGTGAGCCAAGTGGGATTTGTGTACTTGTTTTTACCACCACGTATCATCAAGATTGGGTGAAAAAATATTTGCTGGTATTTTGGAAACTCGTTATTTCTTAAAACCTTGGCAACCCCTCTCCATGAAAGTGCTTTTCCACATTCTGTACCTAGGGCTACTTGAAGAGGAAACAAACCATAGAGACAAAACTGAGAACTCCTTTACTTTCTCAAGTTTCAAAGGGCTACTACAAACCATGTTGGATTTAGAGTTCCAAATTCATCTAACTATATAGGAGAGAACAGAGTGAAACCTAAAATAAAAACTGCTACTGTAAACGAACGCTTCAACCTAGAAGAACAAAATTTAGTCAGCCAAGTGGGATTTGTGTACCGATCATTACCACCAGGTATCATCAAGATTGGGTGAAAAAATATTTGCTGGTATTTCGGAAACTCGTAATTTCTTGGAAGCTTAGAAACCCTTCCAATGAAAGTGCTTTTCCACAGTCTCTGCTTATGGCTACTTGAAGAGGAAACAAATCATAGAGACAAAACTGAGAACTACTTTATTTTGTCAAGTATCAAAGAGCTACTACAAACCATGTTGGATTTAGAGATCCAAAGTCATCTATCTATATAGGAGAGAATAGAGGGAAACCTAAAAATATAAACTGCTACTGTAAACGAACGCTTCAAACTTGAAGAACAAAATTTGCTGAGTCAAGTGGAATTTGTGTACCGATCATTACCAACAATTATCATCAAGACTGGGTGAAAAAATATTTGCTGGTATTTCGGAAACTCGTTATTTCTGGAAGCTTGGCAACCTTTTTCAATTAAAGTGCTTTTCCACAGTCTGTTCCTAGGGCTACTGCAAGAGGAAACAAACCATAGAGACAAAACTGAAAACTCCTTTATTTTTTCAAGTTTCAAAGAGCAACTACAAACCATGTTGCATTTAGAGTTCCAAATTAATCTATCTATATATTTGAGAAGACAGTGAAACCTAAAAATAAAAACTGCTACTGTAAACGAACGCTTCAACCTAGAAGAACAAAATTTGGTGAGCCAAGTGGGATTTGTGTACTTGTCATTACCACCACGTATCATCAAGATTGGGTGAAAAAATATTTGCTAGTATTTTGGAAAATCGTAATTTCTTGGAAGCTTGGCAACCCTTTCAATGAAAGTGCTTTTCCACAGTCTCTGCTTAGGGCTACTTGAAGAGGAAACAAACCATAGAGACAAAACTGAGAACTACTTTTTTTGTCAAGTTTGAAATAGCTACTACAAACCATGTTGGATTTAGAGTTCCAAATTCATCTATCTATATATGAGAGAACAGAGGGAAACCTAAATATAAAAACTGCTACTGTAGACAAACGCTTCAACCTAGAAGAACAAAATTTGGTGAGCCAAGTTGGATTTGTGTCCTGATCATTACCACCAAGTATCATCAAGATTGGGTAAAAAAATATTTGCTGGGATTTTGGAAACTCGTTATTTCTTACAACCTTGGCAACCCCTCTCCATGAAAGTGCTTTTCCACATTCTGTGCCTAGGGCTACTTGAAGAGGAAACAAACCATAGAGAGAAAACTGAGAACTCCTTTATTTTGTCAAGTTTCAAAGAGCTACTACAAACCATGTTTGACTTAGAGTTCCAAATTCATCTATCTATATAGGAGACAACAGAGGGAAACCTAAATATAAAAACTGCTACTGTAGATGAACGCTTCAACCTAGAAGAACACAATTTGCTGAGCCAAGTGAGATTTGTGTACTGATCATTACCACCACGTATCATCAAGAAGGGTGAAAAAATATTTGCTGGCATTTCGGAAACTCATTATTTCTTAAAGCTTGGCAACCCCTCTCAATTAAATTGCTTTTCCACAGTCTGTGCCTAGGGCTACTTGAAAAGGAAAAAAATCATAGAGTCAAAACTGAGAACTACTTTATTTTGTCAAGTTTCAAAGAGCTACTACAAACCATGTTGGATTTAGAGTTCCAAATTCATCTATCTATATAGGATAGAACAGAGTGACACCTAAAAATAAAAACTGCTACTGTAAACGAACACGTCCACCTAGAAGAACAAAATTTGGTGAGCCAAGTGGTATTTGTGTACTTGTCATTACCACCACGTATCATCAAGATAGGGTGAAAAAATATTTGCTGGAATTTTGGAAACTCGTAATTTTTTGGAAGCTTGGCACCCCCTTTCAATGAAAGTGCTTCTCCACAGTCTCTGCTTAGGGCTACTTGATGAGGAAACAAACCATAGAGAAAAAACATGAACTCCTTTATTTTGTCAGGTTTCAAAGAGCTACTACAAACCATGTTGGATTTAGAGTTCCAAATCCATCTATCTATATATGATAGAACAGAGTGACACCTAAAAATAAAAACTGCTACTGTAAACGAACGCTTCAACCTAGAAGAACAAAATTTGGTGAGCCAAGTGGGATTTGTGTACTTGTCATTATCACCATGTATCATCAAGATTGGGTGAAAAAATATTTGCTGGTATTTCGGAAAATCGTAATTTCTTGGAAGCTTGGCAACCCCTTTCAATGAAAGTGCATTTCCACAGTCTCTGCCTAGGGTTACTTGAAGAGTAAGCAAACCATAGAGACAAAACTGAGAACTACTTTTTTTTTTGTCAAGTTTGAAAGAGCTACTACAAACCATGTTGGATTTAGAGTTCCAAATTCATCTATCTATACAGGACAGTCAGCAGGACACCTAAATATAAAAACTGCTACTGTAGACGTACGGTTCAACCTAGAAGAAGAAAATTTGGTCAGCCAAGTGCCATTTTTGTACTGATCATTACCACCAAGTATCAACAAGATTGGGTGAAAAAGTATTTGCTGGTATTTCGGAAACTCGTTATTTATTAGAAGCTTGGCAATCCCTCTCAATGAAAGTGCTTTTCCACAGTCTGTGCCTAGGGCTACATGAAGATGAAACAAACCATAGAGGCAAAACTAGAACTCCTTTATTTTGTCAAGTTTCAAAGGGCTACTACAAACCATATTGGATTTAGAGTTCCACATTAATCTATCTATATAGGAGAGAACAGAGTGAAACCTAAATATAAAAACTGCTACTGTAGAAGAACGCTTCAACCTAGAAGAAGAAAATTTGGTGAGCCAATTGGGATTTGTGTACTTGTCATTACCACCACGTATCATCAAGATTGGGTGAAAAAATATTTGCTGGTATTTCGGAAAATCGTAATTTCTTGGAAGCTTAGCAAACCCTTCCAATGAAAGTGCTTTACCACAGTCTCTGCTTAGGCCTACTTGAAGAGGAAACAAATCATAGAGACAAAACAGAGAACTACTTTATTTGGTCAAGTTTCAGATACCTACTACAAACCATGTTGGATTTAGAGTTCCAAAGTCATCTATCTATATACTAGACAACGAAATGAAACCTAAAAATAAAAACTGCGACTGTAAACAAACGCTTAAAACATGAAGAACAAAATTTGGTGAGCCAAGTGGGATTTTTGTACCGATCATTACCACCAGGTATCATCAAGTTTGGGTGAAAAAATATTTGCTGCTATTTCGGAAACTCGTAATTTCTAGGAAGCTTAGCAAACCCTTCCAATGAAAGTGCTTTTCCACAGTCTCTGCTTAGGGCTACTTGAAGAGGAAACAAATCATAGAGACAAAACTGAGAACTACTTTATTTTGTCAAGTATCAAAGAGCTACTACAAACCATGTTGGATTTAGAGATCCAAAGTCATCTATCTATATAGGAGAGAATAGAGGGAAACCTAAAAATATAAACTGCTACTGTAAATGAGCGCTTCAAACTTGAAGAACAAAATTTGCTGAGTCAAGTGGACTTTGTGTACCGATCATTACCAACAATTATCATCAAGACTGGGTGAAAAAATATTTGCTGGTATTTCGGAAATTCGTTATTTCGGGAAGCTTGGCAACCTTTTTCAATTAAAGTGCTTTTCCACAGTCTGTGCCTAGGGCTACTGGAAGAGGAAACAAACCATAGAGACAAAACTGAAAACTCCTTTATTTTTTCAAGTTTCAAAGAGCAACTACAAACCATGTTGCATTTAGAGTTCCAAATTCATCTATCTATATATTTGAGAAGACAGTGAAACCTAAAAATAAAAACTGCTACTGTAAACGAACGCTTCAACCTAGAAGAACAAAATTTGGTGAGCCAAGTGGGATTTGTGTACTTGTCATTACCACCACGTATTGGGTGAAAAAATATTTGCTGGTATTTTGAAAAATCGTAATTTCTTGGAAGCTTGGCAACCCTTTCAATGAAAGTGCTTTTCCACAGTCTCTGCTTAGGGCTACTTGAGGAGGAAACAAACCATAGAGACAAAACTGATGACTACGTTTTTTGTCAAGTTTGAAATAGCTACTACAAACCATGTTGGATTTAGAGTTCCAAATCATCTATCTATATATGAGAGAACAGAGGGAAACCTAAATATAAAAACTTCTACTGTAGACAAACGCTTCAACCTAGAAGAACAAAATTTGGTGAGCCAAGTTGGATTTGTGTCCTGATCATTACCACCAAGTATCATCAAGATTGGGTGAAAAAATATTTGCTGGTATTTTGGAAACTCGTTATTTCTTAGAACCTTGGCAACCCCTCTCCATGAAAGTTATTTTCCACATTCTTGGCCTAGGGCTACTTGAAGAGGAAACAAACCATAGAGACAAAACTAAGAACTACTTTTTTTTGTCAATTTTGAAAGAGCTACTACAAACCATGTTGTATTTAGAGTTCCAAATTCATCTACCTATGTAGGAGGGAACAGAGTGAAACCTAAATATAAAAACTGCTACTGTAAACGAACGCTTCAACCTAGAAGAACAAAATTTGGTGAGCCAAGTGGGATTTGTGTACTTGTTTTTACCACCACGTATCATCAAGATTGGGTGAAAAAATATTTGCTGGTATTTTGGAAACTCGTTATTTCTTAAAACCTTGGCAACCCCTCTCCATGAAAGTGCTTTTCCACATTCTGTACCTAGGGCTACTTGAAGAGGAAACAAACCATAGAGACAAAACTGAGAACTCCTTTACTTTCTCAAGTTTCAAAGGGCTACTACAAACCATGTTGGATTTAGAGTTCCAAATTCATCTAACTATATAGGAGAGAACAGAGTGAAACCTAAATATAAAAACTGCTACTGTAAACGAACGCTTCAACCTAGAAGAACAAAATTTAGTCAGCCAAGTGGGATTTGTGTACCGATCATTACCACCAGGTATCATCAAGATTGGGTGAAAAAATATTTGCTGGTATTTCGGAAACTCGTAATTTCTTGGAAGCTTAGCAACCCTTCCAATGAAAGTGCTTTTCCACAGTCTCTGCTTAGGGCTACTTGAAGAGGAAACAAATCATAGAGACAAAACTGAGAACTACTTTATTTTGTCAAGTATCAAAGAGCTACTACAAACCATGTTGGATTTAGAGATCCAAAGTCATCTATCTATATAGGAGAGAATAGAGGGAAACCTAAAAATATAAACTGCTACTGTAAACGAACGCTTCAAACTTGAAGAACAAAATTTGCTGAGTCAAGTGGAATTTGTGTACCGATCATTACCAACAATTATCATCAAGACTGGGTGAAAAAATATTTGCTGGTATTTCGGAAACTCGTTATTTCTGGAAGCTTGGCAACCTTTTTCAATTAAAGTGCTTTTCCACAGTCTTCTCTGCTTAGGGCTAGTTGAAGAGGAAACAAATCATAGAGACAAAACTGAGAACTACTTTATTTTGTCAAGTATCAAAGAGCTACTACAAACCATGTTGGATTTAGAGTTCCAAATTCATCTACCTATGTAGGAGGGAACAGAGTGAAACCTAAATATAAAAACTGCTATTTTAGACAAACGTTTCAACCTAGAAGAACCAAATTTGGTGACCAAGTGGGATTTGTGTACTGATCATTACCACCAAGTATCATCAAAATTGGGTGAAAAAATATTTGCTGCTATTTCGGAAACTAGTTATTTCTTAGATATTGGCAACCCGTCTCAATGAAAATGCTTTTCCACAGTCTGTGACTAGGGCTACTTGAAGAGGAAACAAACCATAGAGGCAAAACTGAGAACTCATTTATTTTGTCAAGTTTCAAGGAGCTACTATAAACCATTTGGGATTTAGAGTTCCAAATACATCTAACTATATAGGAGAGAACAGAATGAAACCTAAAAATAAAAACTGCTACTGTAAACGAACGCTTCAACCTAGAAGAACAAAATATGGTGAGGCAAGTGGGATTTGTGTACTTGTCATTACCACCACGTATCATCAAGATTGGGTGCAAAAATATTTGCTGGTATTTTGGAAAATCGTAATTTCTTGGAAGCTTGGCAACCCTTTCAATGAAAGTTCTTTTCCACAGTCTCTGCTTAGGGCTACTTGAAGAGGAAACAAACCATAGAGACAAAACTGAGAACTAAGTTTTTTGTCAAGTTTGAAATAGCTACTACAAACCATGTTGGATTTAGAGTTCCAAATTCATCTATCTATATATGAGAGAACAGAGGAAAACATAAATATAAAAACTGCTACTGTAGACGAACGCTTCAACCTAGAAGAACAAAATTTGGTGAGCCAAGTTGGATTTGTGTCCTGATCATTACCACCAAGTATCATCAAGATTGGTTGAAAAAATATTTGCTGGTATTTTGGAAACTAGTTATTTCTTAGAACCTTGGCAACCCCTCTCCATGAAAGTGCTTTTCCACATTCTGTGCCTAGGGCTACTTGAAGAGGAAACAAACCATAGAGACAAAACTAAGAACTCCTTTTTTTTGTCAAGTTTCAAAGAGCTACTACAAACCATGTAGGATTTAGAGTTCCAAATTCATCTATCTATATAGGAGAGAACAGAGTGAAACCTAAATATAAAAACTGCTACTGTAGAAGTACGCTTCAACCTAGAAGAAGAAAATTTGGTGAGCCAACTGGGATTTGTGTACTTGTCATTACCACCACGTATCATCAAGATTGGGTGAAAACATATTTGCTGGTATTTCAGAAAATCGTAATTTCTTGGAAGCTTAGCAAAACCTTCCATTGAAAGTGCTTTTCCACAGTCTCTGCTTAGGCCTACTTGAAGAGGAAACAAATCATAGAGACAAAACTGAGAACTACTTTAATTTGTCAAGTTTCAGATAGCTACTACAAACCATGTTGGATTTAGAGTTCCAAAGTCATCTATCTATATACTAGACAACAAAATGAAACCTAAAAATAAAAACTGCTACTGTAAACGAACGCTTCAACCTTGAAGAACAAAATTTGTTGAGCCAAGTGGGATTTTTGTACCGATCATTACCACGAGGTATCATCAAGATTGGGTGAAAAAATATTTGCTGGTATTTCGAAAACTCGTAATTTCTTGGAAGCTTAGCAAACCCTTCCAATGAAAGTGCTTTTCCACAGTCTCTGCTTAGGGCTACTTGAAGAGGAAACAAATCATAGAGACAAAACTGAGAACTACTTTATTTTGTCAAGTATCAAAGAGCTACTACAAACCATGTTGGATTTAGAGATCCAAAGTCATCTATCTATATAGGAGAGAATAGAGGGAAACCTAAAAATAAAAACTGCTACTGTAAACGAACGCTTCAACCTAGAAGAACAAAATTTGGTGAGCCAAGTGGGATTTGTGTACTTGTCATTACCACCAAGTATCATCAAGATTGGGTGAAAAAATATTTGCTGGTATTTTGGAAAATCGTAATTTCGTGGAAGCTTGGCAACCCTTTCAATGAAAGTGCTTTTCCACAGTCTCTGCTTAGGGCTACTTGAAGAGGAAACAAACCATAGAGACAAAACTGAGAACTACTTTTTTTGTCAAGTTTCAAAGAGCTACTACAAACCATGTTGGATTTAGAGTTCCAAATTCATCTATCTATATATTTCAGTACAGAGTGAAACCTAAAAATATAAACTACTGCTGTAAACGAACGCTTCAACCTAGAAGAACAAAATTTTTTGAGCCAAGTAGGATTTGTGTACTTGTCATTACAACCAAGTATCATAAAGATTGGGTGAGAAAATATTTGCTGGTGTTTTGGAAACTCATAAATTCTTGGAAGCGTGGCAACCCCTTTCGAGGAAAGTGCTTTTCCACAGTCTCTGCTTAGGGCTACTTGAAAAGGAAAAAAAACATAGAGACAAAACTGAGAATTACTTTATTTTGTCAAGTTTCAAAGAGCTACTACAAACCATGTTGGATTTAGAGTTCCAAATTCATCTATCTATATAGGAGACAACAAAATGAAACCTAAAAATAAAAACTGCTACTGTAAATGAACGCTTCAACCTAGAAGAAAAAAATTTGGTATTTACTGGTATTTCGGAAACTCGTTTTTTCTTAGAAGCTTGGCAACCCCTTTCAATGAAAGGTCTTTTCCACAGTCTGTGCCTAGGGCTACTTGAAGATTAAACAAACCATAGGGACAAAACTGAGAACAATTTTATTTTTTCACGTTTCAAAGAGCTACTACAAACCATGTTGGATTTAGAGTTCCAAATTCATCTATGTATATAGGAGAGAACAGAGGGATACCTAAAAATATAAACCGCTACTGTAAACGAACGCTTCAACCGAGAGGAAAAAAATTTGGTGATTCAAGAGGGATTTGTGTACCGATCATTACCACCAAGTATCATCAAGATTGGGTGAAAAAATATTTGCTGGTATTTCGGAAACTCGTTGTTCTTGGAAGCTTGGCAACCCCTTTCAATGAAAGTGCTTTTCCACAGTCTGTGCATATGGCTACTTGAAGAGGAAAGAAACCATAGAGACAAAACTGATAACTCCTTTATTTTCTCAAGTTTCAAAGAGCTACTACAAACCATGTTGGATTTAGAGTTCCAAATTCATCCATCTATATAGGAGAGAACAAATTGAAACCTAAAAATAAAAACTGTTATTGTAAACGAACGCTTCGACCTAGAAGAACAAAATTTGGTGAGCCAAGTGGCATTTGTGTACTCGTCATTACCACCAAGTATCATAAAGATTGGGTGAAAAAATATTTCCTGGTAATTCGGAAACTCGTAATTTCTTGGAAACTTGGCAACCCCTCTCAATGAACGTGCTTTTACACCATCTGTGCTTGGGCTACTTGAAGAGGAAACAAACCATCGAGACAAAACTGAGAACTCTTTTATTTTGTCAAGTTTCAAAGATGTACTACTAACGGTGTTGGTTTTAGAGTTCCAAATTAATCTATCTAAATAGGAGAGAACAGAGTGAAACCTAAATATAAAAACTGCTACTGTAGACGAAGGCTTCAACCTAGAAGAACAAAATTGGTGAGCCAAGTGGGATTTGTGTGCTTGTGATTACCACCACGTATCATCAACATTGGGTGTAAAAGTATTTGCTGGTATTTCGGAAACTCGTAATTTCTTGGAAGCTTGGCAACACCTTTCAATGAAAGTGCTTTTCCACAGTCTGTGCCTAGGGCTACTTGAAGATTAAACAAACCATAGGGACAAAACTGAGAACAATTTTATTTTTTCACGTTTCAAAGAGCTCCTACAAACCATGTTGGATTTAGAGTTCCAAATTCATCCATCTATATAGGGAGAACAAAGTGAAACCTAAAAATAAAAACTGTTATTGTAAACGAACGCTTCAACTTAGAAGAACAAAATTTGGTGAGCCAAGTGGGATTTGTGTACTTGTCATTACCACCACGTATCATCAAGATTGGGTGAAAAAGTATTTGCTGGTATTTCGGAAACTCTTAATTTCTTGGAAGCTTGGCAACTCCTTTCAATGAAAGTGCTTTTCCACAGTCTCTGCTTAGGGCTACTTGAAGAGGAAACAAATCATAGAGACAAAACTGAGAACTACTTTTTTTAGTCAAGTGTCAAAGAGGTACTACAAACCATGTTGGATTTAGAGTTCCAAATTCAGCTATCTATATAAGAGAGAACAGAGCTAAACCTAAAAATATAACCTGCTACTGTAAACGAACGCTTCAAACTAGTAGAACAAAAATTGGTGAGTCAAGTGGAATTTCTGAACCGATCATTACCACCAAGTATCATCAAGATTGGGTGAAAAAATATTTGCTGGTATTTCGGAAACTCGTTATTTCTTGGAACCTTGGCAACCCCTCTCAATGAAAGTGCTTTTCCACAGTCTGTGCCTTGGGCTGCTTGAAGAGGAAACAAACCATACAGACAAAACATATAACTCCTCTATTTTGTCAAGTTTCAAAGAGGTACTACAAACCATGTTGGATTTAGAGTTCCAAATTCATCTATCTATATAGGATAGAACAGAGCGAAGCCTAAAAACAAAAACTGCTATTGTAAATGAACGCTTCAACCTAGAAGAACAAAATTTGGTGAGCCAAGTGGGATTTGTGTACTTGTCATTACCACCACGTATCATCAAGATTGGGTGAAAAAATATGTGCTGTTATTTTGAAAACTGGTAATTTCTTGGAAGATTGGTAACCCCTCTCAATGAAAGTGCTTTTCCACATTCTGTGATTAGAGCTACTTAAAGAGGAAACAAACCATAGAGACAAAACTGAGAACTCCTTTATTTTGTCAAGTTTCAAAGAGCTACTACAAACCATGTTGGATTTAGAGTTCCAAATTCATCTATGTATATAAGAGAGAACAGTGTGAAACCTACATATAAAAACTGCTACTGTAGACGAACGCTTCAACCAAAAAAACTCAATTTGGTGAGCCAAGTGGGACTTGTGTACCGATCATTACCACCAGGTATCATCAAGATTGGGTGAAAAAATATTTGCTGGTATTTTGAAAACTCGTAATTTCTTGGAAGCTTAGCAAACCCTTCCAATGAAAATGCTTTTCCACAGTCTCTGCTTTGGGCTACTTGAAGAGGAAACAAATCATAGAGACAAAACTGAGAACTACTTTATTTTGTCAAGATTCAAAGAACTACTACAAACCACGTTGGATTTAGTGTTACAAATTCATCTATCTATATATGAGAGAACAGAGTGAAACCTAAAAATAAAAACTGCTACTGTAAACGAACGCTTCAACCTAGAAGAACAAAATTTGGTGAGCCAAGTGGGATTTGTGTACTTGTCATACCACCATGTTACATCAAGATAGTGTGAAAAAATATTTGCTGGTATTTTGGAAACTCGTAATTTCTTAGAAGCTTGGAAACCCCTTTCAATGAGAGTGGTTTTCCACAGTCTCTTCTTAGGGCTACTTGAAGAGGAAACAAACCATAGAGACAAAACTGAGAACTCCTTTATTTTGTCAAGTTTCAAAGAGCAACTACAAACCATGTTGCATTTAGAGTTCCAAATTCATCTATCTATACATTTGAGTACAGAGTGAAACCTAAAAATAAAAACTGCTACTGTAAACGAACGCTTCAACCTAGAAGAACACAATTTGGTTAGCCAAGTGGGATTTGTGTACTGATCATTACCACCACGTATCATCAAGATTGGCTGAAAAAATATTTGCTGGTATTTTGGAAACTCGTAATTTCTTGGAAGCTTGGCAACCCCTTTCAATGAAACTGCTTTTCTACAGTCTCTGCCTAGGGCTACTTGAAGATGAAAGAAACCATAGAGTCAAAATTGAGAACTACTTTGTTTTGTCAAGTTTCAAAAACCTACTACAAACCATGTTGGATTTAGAGTTCCAAATTCATCTATCTATATAGGAGAGAACAGAGGGAAACCTAAATATAAAAACTGCTACTGTAGACGAACGCTTCAACCTAGAAGAACAAAATGTGGTGAGCCAAGTGGGATTTGTGTCCTGATCATTACCACCAAGTATCATCAAGATTGGTTGAAAAAATATTTGTGGTTATTTCGGAAACTCGATATTTCTTAGAAGCTTGGTAACCCCTCTCAATGAAAGTGCTTTTCCACTTTCTGTGCTTAGGTCTACTTGAAGAGGAAACAAACCATAGATACAAAACTGAGAACTCCTTTATTTTGTCAAGTTTCAAAAAGCTACTACAAACCATGTTGGATTTAGAGTTCCAAATTCATCTATCCATATAAGAGAGAACAGAGTGAAACGTACATATAAAAACTGCTACTGTAGACGAACGCTTCAACCTTGAAGAACACAGTTTGATGAGCCAAGTGGGATTTGTGTACTGATCATTACCACCAAGTATCATCAAGATTGGGTGAAAAAATATTCGCTGGTATTTCGGAAACTCGTAATTTCTTAGAAGCTTGGCAACCCCTCTTAATGAAAATGCTTTACCACAGTCTGTGCCTATGGCTACTTGAAGAGGAAACAAACCAAAGAGACAAAACTGAGAACTCCTTTATTTTGTCAAGTTTCACAGAGCTACTACAAACCATGTTGGATTTAGAGTTCCAAATTCATCTATCTATATAGCAGACAACAAAATGAAACCTAAAAATAAAAACTGCTACTGTAAATGAACGCTTCAACCTAGATGAACAAAATTTGGTGAGCCAAGTGGGATTTGTGTACCGATCATTACCACCAGGTATCATCAAGATTGGGTGAAAAAATATTTGCTGGTATTTTGAAAAATCGTAGTTTCTTGGAAGCTTAGCAAACCCTTCCAATGAAAATGCTTTTCCACAGTCTCTGCTTACTGCTAATTGAAGAGTAAAGAAATCATAGAGACAAAACTGAGAACTACTTTATTTTGTCAATTACCAAAGAGGTACTACAAACCATGTTGGATTTAGAGTTCCAAAGACATGTATCTACATAGGAGAGAACAGAGGGAAACCTAAAAATATAAACTGCTACTGTAAACGAACGCTTCAAACTTGAAGAACAAAATTTGGTGAGTCAAGTGGAATTTGTGTTCTGATCATTACCACGAAGTATCATCAAGACTGGGTGAATAAATATTTTCTGGTATTTCGGAAACACGTTATTCCTGGAAGCTTGGCAACCCCTTTCAATTAAAGTGCTTTTCCACAGTCTGTGCCTAGGGCTACTGGAAGAGGAAACAAACCATAGAGACAAAACTGAGAACTACTTTATTTTGTCAAGTTTCAAAGAGCTACTACAAACCATGTTGGATTTAGAGTTCCAAATTCATCTATCTGTATAGGAGAGAACAGAGGGAAACCTAAAAATATAAACTGCTACTGTAAACGACGCTTCAAACTAGAAGAACAAAATTTGGTGAGTCAAGTGGAATTTGTGTACCGATCATTACCACCAAGTTTCATCAAGATTGGGTGAAAAAAATATTTGCTGGTATTTCGGAAACTCGTTATTTCTGGAAGCTTGGCAACCTCTTTCAATGAGAGTGCTTTTCCACAGTCTCTTCTTAGGGCTACCTGAAGAGGAAACAAACCATAGAGAAAAAACTGAGAACTCCTTTATTTTGTCAAGTTTCAAAGAGCTAATACAAACCATGTTGGATTTAGAGTTCCAAATTCATCTATCTGTATATTTGAGAACAGATTGAAACCTAAAAATAAAAACTGCTACTGTAAACGAACGCTTCAACCTAGAAGAAGAAAATTTGTTTAGCCAAGTGGCATTTGTGTACTTGTCATTACCACCACGTATAAACAATATTGGGTGAAAATATATTTGCTGGTATTTCGGAAACTCGTTATTTCTGGAAGCTTGGCAACCCATTTCAATGAAAGTGCTTTTCCACAGTCTATGCCTAGGGCTAATTGAAAGGGAAACAAACCATAGAGACAAAACTGAGAACTACTTTATTTTTTCAAGTTTCAAAGAGCTACTACAAACCATGTTGGATTTAGAGATCCAAATTCATCTATCTATATCGGAGAGAACAGAGGGAAACCTAAATACAAAAACTGCTACTGTAGACGAACGCTTCAACCTAGAAGAACAAAATTTGGTGAGCCAAGTGGGATTTGTGTACTTGTCATTACCACCACGTATCATCAAGATTGGGTGAAAAAATATTTGCTGGTATTTCGGAAACTCGTTATTTCTTGGCAGCTTGGCAACCCCTCTCAATGAAAGCGCTTTTCCACAGTCTGTGCCTAGGGCTACTTGAAGGAGAAACAAACCATAGAGACAAAACTGAGAACTCCGTTATTTTGTAAACCTTCAAAGAGCTAGTAGTAACCATGTTGGATTAAGAGTTCCAAATTCATCTATCTATATAGGAGAGAACAGAGGAAAACCTAAAAATAAAAACTGCTACTCTAAACGCACGCTTCAAACTAGAAGAAAAAAATTTGGTGAGCCAAGTGGGATTTGTGTACTTGTCATTACCACCACGTATCAAGATTGGGTGAAAAAATATTTGCTGGTATTTTGGAAACTCGTAATTTCTTGGAAGCTTGGCAAATTTTTTCAATGAAAGTGCTTTTCCACAGTGTCTGCTTAGGGCTATTTGAAGAGGAAACAAATCATGGAGACAAAACTGAGAACTCCTTTTTTTTGTCAAGTTTCAAAGTCCTACTACAAACCATGTTGGATTTAGAGTTCCAATTTCATCTATCTATATAGGAGAGAACAGAGTGAAACCTAAATATAAAAACTGCTACTGTAGACCAACGCTTCAACCTACAAGAACACAATTTGGTGAGCCAAGTGGGAATTGTGTACTGATCATTACGACCACGTATCATCAAGATTGGGTGAAAAAATATTTGCTGGTATTTCGGAAACTCGTTATTTCTTAGAAGCTTGGCATCCCCTCTCAATGTAAGTGCTTTTCCACAGTCTGTGCCTAGGGCTACTTGAAAAGGAAACAAACCATAGAGACAAAACTGAGAACTCCGTTATTTTGTCAAGCTTCAAAGAGCTACTACAAACCATGTTGGATTAAGAGTTCCTAATTCATCTATCTATGTAGGAGAGAACAGAGGAAAGCCTAAAAATAAAAACTGCTACTGTAAACGCACGCTTCAAAATAGAAGAAAAAAATTTGGTGGGCAAAGTGGGATTTGTGTATTTGTCATTACCACCACGTATCATCCAGATTGGGTGAAAAAAATATTTGCTGGTATATCGGAAACTCGTAATTTCTTGGAAGCTTGGCAACCCCTTTCAATGAAAGTGCTTTTCCACAGTCTCTGCTTAGGGCTACTTGAAGAGGTAACAACGCATAGAGGCAAAACTGAGAACTACTTTTTTTGTCAAGTTTCAAAGAGCTACTACAAACCATGTTGGATTTAGAGTTCCAAATTCATCTATTTATATAGGAGAGAACAGAGGGAAACCTAAATATAAAAACTGTTACTGTAGACGAACGCTTCAACCTAGAAGAACAAAATTTGGTGAGCCAAGTGAGATTTGTGGACTGATCATTACCACCAAGTATCATCAAGATTGGGTGAAAAAATATTTGCTCGTAATTCAGAAACTCGTTATTTCTTAGAAACTGGGCAACCACTCCCATGGAAAGCGCTTTTCCGCAGTCTGTGTCTAGGGCTACTTGAAGAGGAAAGAAACCATAGAGACAAAACTGGATCTCTTTTATTTTGTCAAGTTTCAAAGAGCTACTACAAACCATGTTGGATTTAGAATTCCAAATTCATCTATCTATATAGGAGAGAACAGAGGGAAACCTAAATATAAAAACTGCTACTGTAGACGAACGCTTCAACCTAGAAGAACAAAATTTGGTGAGCCAAGTGGGATTTGTGGACTGATCATTACAACCAAGTATCGTCACGATTGGGTGAAAAAATATTTGCTGGTATTTCAGAAACTCGTTATTTCTTAAAAGTTTGGCAACCCCTCTCAATGAAAGTGCTTTTCCACAGTCTGTGCCTAGGGCTACTTGAAGAGGAAACAAACCATAGAGACAAAACTGAGAACTCCTTTATTTTGTCAAGTTTCAAAGAGCTACTACAAACCATGTTGGATTAGAGTTCCAAATTCATCTATCTATATAGGAGAGAACAGAGGGAAACCTAAAAATAAAAACTGCTACTGTAAACGAACGCTTCAACTTAGAAGAACAAAATTTGGAGTTCAAAGTGGGATTTGTGTAGTGATCATTACCACCACGTATCATCAAGATTGGGTGAAAAAATATTTACTGGTATTTCTGAAACTCGTTATTTCTTGAAAGCTTGGCAACCCCTTTCAATGAAAGCGCTTTTGCACAGTCTCTGCTTAGGGCTACTTGAAGAGGAAACAAACCATAGAGACAAAATTGAGAACTACATTATTTTGTCAAGTTTCAAAGAGCTACTGCAAACCATGTTGGATTTAGAGTTCCAAATTCATCTATCTATACAGGAGAGAACAGAAAGAAACCTAAAAAATTAAACTGCTACAGTAAACGAACGCTTCAACCTAGAAGAACAAAATTTGGAGGGCCAAGTGGGATTTGTGTACTGATCATTACAACCAAGTATCATAAAGTTGGGTTAAAAAATATTTGCTGGTATTTCGGAAACTCGTTATTTCTTAGAAGCTTGGCAACCCCTCTCAATGAAAGTGCTTTTCCACAGTCTGTGCCTAGGGCTACTTGAAGAGGAAACAAACAATAGAGACAAATCTGAGAACTCCTTTATTTTGTCAAGTTTCAAAGAGCTACTACAAACCATGTTGGGTTTAGAGTTCCAAATTCATCTATCTATATAGGAGAGAACAGAGTGAAACCTAAAAATAAAAACTGCCACTGTCATCAAACGCTTCAACCTGGAAGAACAAAATTTGGTGAGCGAAGTGGGATTTGTGTACTTGTCATTTCCACCAAGTATCATCAAGATTGGGTAAAAAAAATATTTGCTGGTATTTCAGACCTCATAATTTCTTGAAAGCTTGGCAACCCCTTTCAATGAAAGTGCTTTTTCACAGTCTCTGCTTTGGGCTACTTGAAGAGGAAACAAATCAGAGAGACAAATCTGAGAACTCCTTTATTTTGTCAAGTTTCAAAGAGCTACTACAAACCATGTTGGATTTAGAGTTCCAAATCCATCTATCTATGTAGGAGAGAACAGAAAGAAACCTAAAAAAATAAACTGTTACAGTAAACAAACGCTTCAACCTAGAAGAACAAAATTTGGTGAGTCAAGTGGGATTTGTGTACTTGTCATTACCACCACGTATCATCAAAATTGGGTGAAAAAGTATTTGCTTGTATTTCGGAAACTCGTTATTTCTTGGATGCTTGGCAACTCCTTTCAATGAAAGTGCTTTTCCACAGTCTCTGCTTAGGGCTACTTGAAGAGGAAACAAATCATAGAGACAAAATTGAGAACTACTTTTTTTGTCAAGTTACAAATAGGTACTACAAACCATGTTGTATTTAGAGTTCCAAATTCATCTATCTATATAGGAGAGAACAGAGGGATACCTAAAAATATAAACCGCTACTGTAAATGAACGCTTCAACCGAGAGGAAAAAAATTTGGTGATTAAAGAGGGATTTGTGTACCGATCATTACCACCAAGTATCATCAAGATTGGGTGAAATAATATTTTCTGGTATTTCGGAAACTCGTTGTTCTTGGAAGCTTGGCAACCCCTTTCAATGAAAGTGCTTTTCCACAGTCTGTGCATATGGCTACTTGAAGAGGAAAGAAACCATAGAGACAAAACTGATAACTCCTTTATTTTGTCAAGTTTCAAAGAGCTACTACAAACCATGTTGGATTTAGAGTTCCAAATTCATCCATCTATATAGGAGAGAACAAAGTGAAACCTAAAAATAAAAACTGTTATTGTAAACGAACGCTTCGACCTAGAAGAACAAAATTTGGTGAGCCAAGTGGCATTTGTGTACTCGTCATTACCACCAAGTATCATAAAGATTTGGTGAAAAAATATTTTCTGATAATTCGGAAACTCGTAATTTCTTGGAAACTTGGCAACCCCTCTCAATGAACGTGCTTTTACACCATCTGTGCCTAAGGGCTACTTGAAGAGGAAACACATTATAGAGACAAAACTGAGAACTCTTTTATTTTGTCAAGTTTCAAAGATGTACTACTAACTGTGTTGGTTTTAGAGTTCCAAATTCATCTATCTAAATAGGAGAGAACAGAGTGAAACCTAAATGTAAAAACTGCTACTGTAGACGAAGGCTTCAACCTAGAAGAACAAAATTTGGTGAGCCAAGTGGGATTTGTGTGCTTGTGATTACCACCACATATCATCAACATTGGGTGTAAAAGTATTTGCTGGTATTTCGGAAACTCGTTATTTCTTGGAACCTTGGCAACCCCTCTCAATGAAAGTGCTTTTCCACAGTCTGTGTCTTGGGCTGCTTGAAGAGGAAACAAACCATACAGACAAAACATAGAACTCCTCTATTTTGTCAAGTTTCAAAGAGCTACTACAAACCATGTTGGATTTAGAGTTCCAAATTCATCTATCTATATAGGAGAGAGCAGAGTGAAACCTAAAAATAAATGCTGCTACTGTAATCGAACGCTTCAACCTGGAAGAACAAATATGGTGAGCCAAGTGGGATTTGTGTACTTGTCACTACCACCAAGTATCATCAAGATTGGGTGAAAAAATGTTTGCTGGTATTTCAGAAACTCGTAATTTCTTGGAAGCATGGCAACCCATTTCAATGAAAGTGCTTTTCCACAGTCTCTGCATAGGGCTACTTGAAGAGGAAACAAATCATAGAGACAAATCTGAGAACTCCATTATTTTTTCAAGCTTCAAAGAGCTAGTACAAACCATGTTGGATTCAGAGTTTCAAATTCATTTATCTATATAGGAGAGAACAGAAAGAAACCTAAAAAAATAAACTGCTACTGTAAACGAACGCTTCAACCTAGAAGAACAGAATTTGGTGAGTCAAGTGGGATTTGTGTACCGATCATTACCACCAAGTATCATCAAGATTGGGTGAAAAAATATTTGCTGGTATTTCGGAAACTCATTATTTCTTAGAAGGTTGGCAACCCCTCTCAATGAAAGTGCTTTTCCACAGTCTGTACCTAGGGCTACTTGAAGAGGAAACAAACCATAGAGTCAAAACTGAGAACTCCTTTATTTTGTCAAGTTTCAAAGAGCTACTACAAACCATGGTGGATTTGGAGTTCCAAATTCATCCATCTATATAGGAGAGAACCAAGTGAAATCTAGAAATAAAAACTGCTACTGTAAACGAACGCTTCAACCTAGAAAAACAAAATTTGGTGAGCCAAGTGGGATTTGTGTGCTTGTCATTACCACCACGTATAATCAGCATTGGGTGAAAAAGTATTTGCTGGTATTTCGGAAACTCGTAATTTCTTGGAAGCTTGGCAACTCCTTTCAATGAAAGTGCTTTTCCAGAGTCGCTGCTTAGGGCTTCTTGAAGAAGAAACAAATCAGAGAGACATAACTGAGAACTACTTTTTTTGTCAACTTTCAAAGAGGTACTACAAAGCATGTTGGACTTAGAGTTCCAAATTCAGCTATGTATATGGGAGAGAACAGAGGGAAACCTAAAGATATAAACTGCTACTGTAAACGAACGCTTCAAACTAGAGGAACAAAATTTTGTGAGTCAAGTGAGGTTCTCTACCGATCATTACCACCAAGTATCATAAAGATTGGGTTAAAAAATATTTGCTGGTATTTCGAAACTCGTAATTTCTTGGAAGCTTGGCAACCCCTTTCAATGAAAGTGCTTTTCCAAAGTCTCTGCTTAGGGCTACTTGAAGAGGTAACAACGCATAGAGGCAAAACTGAGAACTACTTTTTTTTTGTCAAGTTTCAAAGAGGTACTACAAACCATGAAGGATTTAGAGTTCCAAATTCAGCTATCTATATAGAAGAGAACAGAGGGAAACCTAAAAATATAAACTGCTACAGTAAACGAACGCTTCAAGCTAGAAGAACACAATTTGGTGAGTCAAGTGGGATTTGTGTACCGATAATTACCACCAAGTATCATCAAGATTGGGTGAAAAAATATTTGCTGGTATTTCGTAAACTCGTTATTTCTTGGAAGCTTGGCAACCCCTTTCAATGAAAGTTCTTTTCCACTGTCTCTGCCTAGGGCTAGTTGAAGAGGAATCAAACCATAGAGACAAAACTGAGAACTACTTTATTTGTCAAGTTTCAAAGAGCTACTACAAACCATGTTGGATTTAGAGTTCCATATTCATCTATCTATATAAGAGAGAACAGAGTGAAACCTAAATATTAAAATTGCTACTGTAGACTAACGCTTAAACCTAGACGAACAAAATTTGGTGAGCCAAGTGGGATTTGTGGACTGATCATTACCACCAAGTATCATCAAGATTGGGTAAAAAAAAATTTGCTGGTATTTCGGAAACTCGTTATTTCTTAGAAGCTTGGCAACCCCTCTCAATGAAAGTGCTTTTCCACAGTCTGTGCATAGGGCTAATTGAAGAGGAAACAAACCATAGAGACAAAACTGAGAACTCTTTATTTTGTAAAATTTAAAAGAGCTACTACAAACCATGTTGGACTTAGAGTTCCAAATTCATCTATCTATATAGGAGAGAACAGAGTAAAACCTAAATATAAAAACTGCTACTGTAGACGAACTCTAGAACCTAGAAGAACAAAATTTGGTGGGCCATGTGGGACTTGTGTACTGATCATTACCACCGAGTATCATCAAGATTGGCTTGAAAATTATTTGCTGGTATTTCGGAAACTCGTTATTTCTTAGAAGCTTGGCAACCCCTCTCAATGAAAGTGCTTTTCCACAGTCTGTGCCTAGGGCTACTTGAAGAGGAAACAAACCATAGAGACAAAACTGCGAACTCCTTTATTTTGTCAAGTTTCAAAGAGCTACTACAAACCATGTTGGATTTAGAGTTCCAAATTCGTCTATCTATATAGGAGAGAACAGAGGGAAACCTACAAATACAAACTGCTACTGTATACGAACGCTTCAACCTAGAAGAACAAAATTTGGTGAGCCAAGTGAGATTTGTTTACGGATCATTACCTCCAAGTATCATCAAGATTAGGTGAAAAAAATATTTGCTGGTATTTCGGAAACTCGTAATTTCTTGGAAGCTTGGCAACCCCTTTCAATGAAAGTGCTATTCCCCAGACTCTGTTTAGGGCTACTTGAAGAGGAAACAAACCATAGAGGCAAAACTGAGAACTACTTTTTTTTGTCAAGTTTCAAAGAGCGACTACAAACCATGTTGGGTTTAGAGTTCCAAATTCAACTATCTATATAGGAGAGAACACAGGGAAACCTAAAAATTAGAACTGCTACTTAAAACGAGCGCTTCAAGCTAGAAGAACAAAATTTGGTGAGCCATGTGGAATTTGTGTACTTGTCATTACCACCACGTATCATCAAGATTGGGTGAAAAAACATTTGCTGGTATCTCGGAAACTCGTAATTTCTTGGAAGTTTGGCAACCCCTTTCAATGAAAGTGCTTTTCCACAGTCTCTGCTTAGGGCTAATTGAAGAGGAAACAAATCATAGAGACAAAACTGAGAACTCCTTTATTTTGTCAAGTTTCAAAGAGCTACTACAAACCGTGTTGGATTTAGAGTTCCAAATTCATTTAACTATATAGAAGAGAACAGAGTGAAACCTAAATATTGAAACTGCTACTGTAGACGAACGCTTCAACCTTGAAGAACAAAATTTGGTGAGCCAAGTGGGATTGGTGTAGTGATCATTACCACCAAGTATCATCAAGTTTGGTTGAAAAAATATTTGCTGGTATTTCGGAAACTCATTATTTGTTAGAAGCTTGGCAACCCCTCTCAATTCAAGTGCTTTTCCACAGTCTGTGCCTAGGGCTACTTGAAGAGGAAACAAACCATAGAGACAAAACTGAGAACTACTTTATTTTATCAAGTTTCAAAGAACTACTACAAAGCATGTTGAATTTAGAGTTCCAAATTCATCTATCTATATAGGAGAGAACAGAGTGAAAACTAAATATAAAAACTGCTACTGTAGAAGAACGCTTAAACCTAGAAGAACAAAATTTGGTGAGCCAAGTGGGATTTGTCTACTGATCATTACCACCAGATATCATCAAGATTGAGTGGAAAAATATTTGCTGGTATTTCAGAAACTCGTTATTTCTTAGAAGCTTGGCAACCCCACTCAATGAAAGTGCTTTTCCACAGTCTGTGCCTAGGGCTACTTGAAGAGGAAACAAACCATAGACACAAACTGAGAACTCCTTTATTTTGTCAAGTTTCAAAGAGCTACTACAAACCATGTTGGATTTAGAGTTCCAAATTCATCTATCTATATAAGAGAGAACAGAGGGAAACCTAAAAAGAAAAACTGCTACTGTAAACGAACGCTTCAACCTAGAAGAACAAAATTTGGTGAGCCAAGTGGGATTTGTGTACCGATCATTACCAACATGTATCATTTAGATTGGGCGAAAAAATATTTGCTGGTATTTCGGAAACTCGTAATTTCTTGGAAGCTTGGCAACCCCTTTCAATGAAAGTGCTTTTCCACAGTCTCTGCTTAGGGCTACTTGAAGGGGAAACAAATCATAGGGACAAAACTGAGAACTACTACTTTTTTTCAAGTTTCAAATAGCTACTACAAACCATGTTGGATTTAGAGTTCCAAATTCATCTATCTATATAGGAGAGCACAAGGGAAACCTAAATATAAAAACTGCTACTGTAGACAAACTCTTCAACCTAGAAGATGAAAATTTGGTGAGCCAATTGGGATTTGTGTCCTGATCATTACCACCAAGTATCATCAATTTTGGGTGAAATAATATTTGCTGGTATTTCGGAAACTCGTTATTTCTTAGAAGCTTGGCAACCCCTCTCAATGAAAGTGCTTTTCCACTGTCTATGCCTTGGGCTACTTGAAGAGGAAACCATCCATAGAGAAAAAACTGAGAACTCCTTTATTTTGTCAAGTTTCATAGAGCTACTACAAACCATGTTGGATTTAGAGTTCCAAATTCATCTATCAATATAGGAGTGAAAAAGTGAAACCTAAAAATAAAAACTGCAACTGTAAAAGAACGCTTCAACCTAGAAGAACAAAGTTTGGTGAGCCAAGAGGGATTTGTGTACCGATCATTACGACCAATATCATCAAGATTGGGTGAAAAAATATTTGCTGGTATTTCGAAAACTCGTAATTTCTAAGTAGCTTTGCAACCCCTCTCAATGAAAGTGCTTTTCCACAGTCTGTGCCTAGGGCTACTTGAAAAGGAAACAAACCATAGAGACAAAACTGAGAACTCCTTTATTTTGTCAAGTTTCAAAGAGCTACTACAAACTATCTTGGATTTAGAGTTCCAAATTCATCTATCTATATAAGAGAGAACAGAGTGAAACCTAAAAATAAAAACTGCTACTGTAAACGAACGCTTCAACCTAAAAGAACAAAATTAGGTGAGCCAAGTGGGATTAGTGTACTTGTCATTACCACAAGTATCATCAAGATTGGGTGAAAAAATATTTGCTGGTATTTTGGAAACTCGTAATCTTTTGGAATCTTGGCAACCCCTTTCAATGAAAGTGCTTTTCCACAGTCTCTGCTTAGGGCTACTTGAAGATAAAACAAACCATAGAGACAAAACTGAGAACTCCTCTATTTTGTCAAGTTTCTAAGAGCTACAACAAACCATGCTGGATTTAGAGTTCCAAATTCATCTATCTATATAGGAGAGAACAGAGTGAAACCTAAATATAAAAACTGCTACTGTAAAAGAAAGCTTCAACCTAGAAGAACAAAATTTGGAGAGCCAAGTCGGATTTGTGTACTGATCATTACCTCCAAGTATCATCAAGATTGGGTGAAAATATATTTGCTTGTATTTCGGAAACTCGTTATTTCTTAGAAGCTTGGCAACCCCTCTCAATGAAAGTGTTTTTGCACGGTCTGTGCCTAGGGCTACTTGAAGAGGAAACAAAACATAGAGACAAAACTGAGAACCCCTTTATTTTGTCAAGTTTCAAAGAGCTACTACAAACCATGTTGTATTTAGATATCCAAATTAATCTATCTATATAGGAGAGAACAGTGTGAAACCTAAATATTAAAACTGCTACTGTAGACCAACGGTTCAACCTGGAAGAACAAAATTTGGTGAGCCAAGTGCCTTGGTGTACTGATCATTACCACCACGTATCATCAAGATTTGTTGAAAAAATATTTGCTGGTGTTTAGGAAACTCGTTATTTCTTAGAAGATATGCAAAACCTCTCAATGAAAGTGCTTTCCAACAGTCTGTGAGTAGGGCTAATTGAAGAGGAAACAAACCATAGAGACAAAACTGAGAACTCCTTTATTTTGTCAAGTTTGAAAGAGTTACTACAAACCATGTTGGATTTAGAGTTCCAAATTCATCTATCTATATAATTGAAAAAAGAGTGAAACCTACATATAAAAACAGCTATTGTAAACGAACGCTTCAACCTAGAAGACCACAATTTGGTGAGCCAAGTGGGATTTGTGTACTGATCATTACCACCAAGTATCATCAAGATTGGGTGAAAAAATACTTGCTGGTATTTCGGAAACTCGTTATTTCTTAGAAGATTGGCAATCCCTCTCAATGAAAGTGCTTTTCCACAGTCTCTGCCTAGGGCTACTTGATGAGGAAACAAACCATAGAGACAAAACTGAGAACTCCTTTATTTTGTCAAGTTTAAAAGAGCTACTACATACCATGTTGGATTTAGAGTTCCAAATTCATCTATTTATATAGGAGAGAACAGAGTGAAACTTAAATATAAAAACTGCTACTGTAGACGAAGGCTTAAACCTAGAAGAACAAAATTTGGTGAGCCAAGTGGGATTTGTGTACTGATCATTACCACCAAGTATCATCAAGTTTGGATGAAAAAATATTTGCTGGTATTTCGGAAACTCGTAATTTCTTAGAAGCTTGGCAACCCCTCTCAATGAAAGTGCTTTTCCACAGTCTGTGCCTAGGGCTATTTGAAGAGGAAACAAACCATAGAGACAAAACTGAGAACTCCTTTATTTTGTCAAGTTTCAAAGAGCAACTACAAACCATGTTGGATTTAGAGTTCCAAATTCATCTATATATAGGAGACAACAGAGGGAAACCTACAAATAAAAACTGCTACTGTAAACGAACGCTTCAACCTAGAAGAACAAAATTTGGTGAGCCAAGTGGGATTTGTGTACGGATCATTACCACCAAGTATCATCAAGATTGGGTGAAAAAATATTTGCTGGTATTTCAGAAACTCTTAATTTCTTGGAAGCTTGGCAACCCCTTTCAATGAAAGTGGTTTTCCACAGTCTCTGCTTAGGGCTACTTGAAGAGGAAACAAATCATAGAGACAAAACTGAGAACAGCTTTATTTTGTCAAGTTTCAAAGAGCTACTACAAACCATGTTGGATTTAGAGTTCCAAATTCATCTATCTACATAGAAGAGAACAGAGTGAAACCTTAATATAAAAACTGCTACTGTAGACGAACGCTTCAACTTAGAAGAACAAAATTTGGTGAGCCAAGTGGGATTTGTTTACGAATCATTACCACCAAGTATCATCAAGATTGGGTGAAAAAATATTTGCTGGTATTTCGGAAACTCGTAATTTCTTGGAAGCTTGGCAACCCCTTTGATTGAAAGTGCTTTTCCTCAGTCTCTGTTTAGGGCTACTTGAAGAGGAAACAAACCATAGAGGCAAAACTGAGAACTACTGTTTTTTGTCAATTTTCAAAGAGCGACTACAAACCATGTTGGGTTTAGAGTTCCAAATTCAACTATCTATATAGAAGAGAACACAGGGAAACCTAAAAATAAAAACTGATACTTTAAAAGAGCGCTTCAACCTAGAAGAACAAAATATGGTGAGCCAAGTGGGATTTGTGTACCGATCATTACTAACATGTATCATTAAGATTGGGTGAAAAAATATTTGCTGGTATTTCGGAAACTCGTAATTTCTTGGAAGCTTGGCAACCCCTTTCAATGAAAGTGCTTTTCCACAGTCTCTGCTTAGGGCTACTTGAAGGGGAAACAAACCATAGAGACAAAACTGAGAACTACTACTTTTTTTCAAGTTTCAAATAGCTACTACAAACCATGTTGGATTTAGAGTTCCAAATTCATCTATCTATATAGGAGAGCACAGAGCGAAACCTAAATATACAAACTGCTACTGTAGACGAACTCTTCAACTAGAAGATGAAAATTTGGTGAGCCAAGTGGGATTTGTGTCCTGATCATTACCACCAAGTATCATCAATTTTGGGTGAAATAATATTTGCTAGTATTTCGGAAACTCCTTATTTCTTAGAAGCTTGGCAACCCCTCTCAATGAAAGTGCTTTTCCACAGTCTGTGCCTATGGCTACTTGAAGAGGAAACAAACCATAGAGACAAAACTGAGAACTCCTTTATTTTGTCAAGTTTCATAGAGCTACTACAAACCATGTTGGATTTAGAGTTCCAAATTCATCTATCAATATAGGAGTGAAAAAGTGAAACCTAAAAATAAAAACTGCAACTGTAAACGAACGCTTCAACCTAGAAGAACAAAGTTTGGTGAGCCAAGAGGGATTTGTGTACCGATCATTACGACCAGGTATCATCAAGATTGAGTGAAAAAATATTTGCTGGTATTTCGGAAACTCGTAATTTCTTAGTAGCTTTGCAAACCCTCTCAATGAAAGTGCTTTTCCACAGTCTGTGCCTAGGGCTACTTGAAGAGGAAACAAACCATAGAGACTAAACTGAGAACTCCTTTATTTTGTCAAGTTTCAAATAGCTACTACAAACCATGTTGGATTTAGAGTTCCAAATTCATCTATCTATATAGAAGAGAACAGAGTGAAACCTAAATATAAAAACTGATACTGTAGAAGAACGCTTAAACCTAGAAGAACAAAATTTGGTGAGCCAAGTGGGATTAGTGTACTGATCATCACCACCACGTATCATCAAGATTGGGTGAAAAAATATTTGCTGGTATTTTGGAAACTCGTAATTTCTTGGAAGCTTGGCAACCCTTTCAATGAAAGTGCTTTTCCAAAGTCTCTGCTTAGGGCTACTTGAAGAGGAAACAAACCATAGAGACAAAACTGAGAACTACATTATTTTATCAAGTTTCAAAGAACTACTACAAACCATGCTGGGTTTAGGGTTCCAAATTCATCTATCTATATAGGAGAGAACAGAGTGAAACCTAAATATAAAAACTGCTACTGTAAACGAACGCTTCAACCTAGAAGAACAAAATTTGGTGAGCCAAGTGGGATTTGTGTACCTATCATTACCAAGATGTATCATTAAGACTGGGGGAAAAAATATTTGCTAGTATTTCGGAAACTCGTAATTTCTTGGAGGTTTGGCAACCACTTTCAATGAAATTGCTTTTCCACAGTCTCTGCTTAGGGTTAATTGAAGAGGAAACAAATTATAGAGACAAAACTGAGAACTCCTTTATTTTGTCAAGTTTCAAAGAGCTACTACAAACCATGTTGCATTTAGAGTTCCAAATTCATCTAACTATATAGAAGAGAACAGAGTGAAACCTAAATATAAAAACTGCTACTGTAGACCAACGGTTCAACCTGGAAGAACAAAATTTGGTGAGCCAAGTGGCTTGGTGTACTGATCATTACCACCAGGTATCATCAAGATTTGTTGAAAAAATATTTGCTGGTATTTAGGAAACTCGTTATTTCTTTGAAGATAGGCAAACCGTCTCAATGAAAGTGCTTTCCAACAGTCTGTGAGTAGGGCTAATTGAAGAGGAAACAAACCATAGAGACAAAACTGAGAACTCCTTTATTTTGTCAAGTTTGAAAGAGTTACTACAAAGCATGTTGGATTTAGAGTTCCAAATTCATCTATCTATATAATTGAAAACAGAGTGAAACCTACATATAAACAGCTATTGTAAACGAACGCTTCAACCTAGAAGACCTCAATTTGGTGAGCCAAGTGGGATTTGTGTACTGATCATTACCACCAAGTATCATCAAGATTGGGTGAAAAAATATTTGCTGGTATTTCGGAAACTCGTTATTTCTTAGAAGCTTGGCAACCCCTCTCAATGAAAGTGCTTTTCCACAGTCTGTGCGTAGGGCTACTTGATGAGGAAACAAACCATAGAGACAAAACTGAGAACTACTTTATTTTGTCAAGTTTCAAAGAGCTACTACAAACCATGTTGGATTTAGAGTTCCAAATTCATCTATCTATATAGGAGAGAACAGAGTGAAACCTAAATAAAAAAACTGCTATTGTAGACGAACGCTTCAACCTAGAAGAACAAAATTTGGTGAGCCAAGTGGGATTTGTGTAGGGATCATTACCACCAAGTATCATCAAGATTGGGTGAAAAAATATTTGCTGGTATTTCAGAAACTCGTAATTTCTTGGAAGCTGGGCAAACCCTCTCAATGTAAGTGCTTTTCCACAGTCTCTGCTTACTGCAACTTGAAGAGCAAACAAATCATAGAGACAAAACTGAGAACTACTTTATTTTGTCGAGTTTCAAAGAGCTACTACAAACCATGTTGGATTTAGAGTTCCAAATTCATCTATCTACATAGGAGAGAACAGAGGGAAACATAAAATAAAAACTGCTACTGTAAACGAACGCCTCAAGCCCAGAAGAACACAATGTGGTGAGTCAAGTGGGATTTGTGTACGGATCCTTACGACCAAGTATCATCAAGATTGGGTGAAAAAATATTTGCTGGTATTTTAGAAACTCGTAATTTCTTGGAAGCTTGGCAACCCCTTTCAATGAAAGTGCTTTTCCACTGTCTCTGCTTAGGGCTACTTGAAGAGGAAACAAATCATAGAGACTAAACTGAGAATTCCTTTATTTTGTCAAGTTTCAAAGAGCTACTACAAACCATGTTGGATTTAGAGTTCCAAATTCATCTATCTATATAGGAGAGAACAGAGCGAAACCTAAAAATAAAAACTGCTACTGTAAACGAACGCCTCAAGCCCAGAAGAACAAAATTTGGTGAGTCAAGTGGGATTTGTGTACCGATCATTACCACCAAGTATCATCAAGATTGGGTGAAAAAATATTTGCTGGTATTTCGGAGACTCGTTACTTCTTAGAAGCTTGGCATCCCCTCTCAATGAAAATGCTTTTCCACATTCTGTGCCTAAGGCTACTTGAAGAGGATACAAACCATAGAGACAAAAAAGAGAACTCCTTTATTTTGTCAAGTTTCAAAGAGCTACTACAAACCATGTTGGATTTAGAGTTCCAAATACATCTATGTATATAGGAGAGAACAAAGGGAAACCTAAAAATAAAAACTGCTACTGTAAACGAAGGCCTCAAGCCCAGAAGATCAAAATTTGGTGAGTCAAGTGGGATTTCTGTACCGATCATTACCACCAAGTATCATCAAGATTGGGTGAAAAAATATTTGCTGGTATTTCAGAGACTCGTTACTTCTTAGAAGCTTGGCATCCCCTCTCAATGAAAATGCTTTTCCACATTCTGTGCCTAGGGCTACTTGAAGAGGAAACAAACCATAGAGACAAAAAAGAGAACTCCTTTATTTTGTCAGTTTCAAAGAGCTACTACAAACCATGTTGGATTTAGAGTTCCAAATTCATCTATCAATATAGGAGAGAAAATAGTGAAACCTAAAATAAAAACTGCTAGTGTTAACGAACGCTTCAACCTAGAAGAACAAAATTTGGTGAGCCAAGTGGGATTTGTGTACTTATCATTACCAACACATATCATCAAGATTGGCTGAAAAAATATTTGCTGGTATTTCAGAAACTGGTAATTTCTTGGAAGCTGGGCAACCCCTTTCAATGAAAGTGCTTTTTCACAGTCTCTGGTTACTGCTACTTGAAGAGGAAACAAATCATGGAGACAAAACTGAGAACTACTTTATTTTGTCGAGTTTCAAAGAGCTACTACAAACCATGTTGGATTTAGAGTTCCAAATTCATCTATCAATATAGGATAGATCAGAGTGACACCTAAAAATAAAAACTGCTACTGTAGACGAACGCTTAAACCTAGAAGAACAAAATTTGGTGAGCCAAGTGGGATTTGTGTACTGATCATTACCACCAAGTATCATCAAGTTTGGATGAAAAAATATTTGCTGGTATTTCGTAAACTCGTAATTTCTTAGAAGCTTGGCAACCCCTCTCAATGAAAGTGCTTTTCCACAGTCTGTGCCTAGGGCTACTTGAATAGGAAACAAACCATAGAGGCAAAACTGAGAACTCCTTTATTTTGTCAAGTTTCAAAGAGCTACTACAAACCATGTTGGATTTAGAGTACCAAATTCATCAATCTATATAGGAGACAGCATAGGGAAACCTACAAATAAAAACTGCTACTGTAAACGAACGCTTCAACCTAGAAGAACAAAATTTGGTGAGCCTAGTGGGATTTGTGTACGGATCCTTACCACCAAGTATCATCAAGATTGGGTGAAAAAATATTTGCTGGTATTTTAGAAACTCGTAATTTCTTGGAAGCTTGGCAACCCCTTTCAATGAAAGTGCTTTTCCACAGTCTCTGCTTAGGGCTACTTGAAGAGGAAACAAATCATAGAGACTAAACTGAGAATTCCTTTATTTTGTCAAGTTTCAAAGAGCTACTACAAACCATGTTGGATTTAGAGTTCCAAATTCATCATTCTATATAGGAGAGAACAGAGGAAAACCTAAAAATAAAAACTGCTACTGTAAACCAACGCCTCAAGCCCAGAAGAACCAAATTTGGTGAGTCAAGTGGGATTTGTGTACCGATCATTACCACCAAGTATCATCAAGATTGGGTGAAAAAAATATTTGCTGGTATTTCGGAGACTCGTTACATCTTAGAAGCTTGGCATCCCCTCTCAATGAAAATGCTTTTCCACATTCTGTGCCTAGGGCTACTTGAAGAGGATACAAACCATAGAGACAAAAAAGAGAACTCCTTTATTTTGTCAAGTTTCAAAGAGCTACTACAAACCATGTTGGATTTAGAGTTCCAAATTCATCTATCAATATAGGAGATAAAATAGTGAAACCTAAAATAAAAACTGCTAGTGTAACGAACGCTTCAACCTAGAAGAACAAAATTTGGTGAGCCAAGTGGGATTTGTGTACTCCATCATTACCACCAAGTATCATCAAGATTGGGTAAAAAATATTTGCTGGTATTTCGCAAACTCGTAATTTCTTAGAAGCTTGGCATCCATCTCAATGAAAATGCTTTTCACAGTCTGTGCCTAGGGCTACTTGAAGAGGAAACAAACCATAGAGTCAAACTGAGAACTCCTTTATTTTGTCAAGTTTCAAAGAGCTACTACTACAAAACATGTTGGATTTGGAGTTCCAAATTCATCTATCAATATAGGAGAGAACAGAGGGAAACCTAAAATAAAAACTGCTACTGTAAACGAACGCCTCAAGCCCAGAAGAACACAATGTGGTGAGCCAAGTGGGATTTGTGTACGGATCCTTACAACCAAGTATCATCAAGATTGGGTGAAAAAATATTTGCTGGTATTTTAGAAACTCGTAATTTCTTGGAAGCTTGGCAACCCCTTTCAATGAAAGTGCTTTTCCACAGTCTCTGCTTAGGGCTACTTGAAGAGGAAACAAATCATAGAAACTAAACTGAGAATTCCTTTATTTTGTCAAGTTTCAAAGAGCTACTACAAACCATGTTGGATTTAGAGTTCCAAATTCATCTATCAATATAGGAGAGAACAGAGCGAAACCTAAAAATAAAAACTGCTACTGTAAACGAACGCCTCAAGCCCAGAAGAACAAAATTTGGTGAGTCAAGTGGGATTTGTGTACCGATCATTACCACCAAGTATCATCAAGATTGGGTGAAAAAATATTTGCTGGTATTTCGGAGACTCGTTACTTCTTAGAAGCTTGGCATCCCCTCTCAATGAAAATGCTTTTCCACATTCTGTGCCTAGGGCTACTTGAAGAGGATACAAACCATAGAGACAAAAAAGAGAACTCCTTTATTTTGTCAAGTTTCAAAGAGCTACTACAAACCATGTTGGATTTAGAGTTCCAAATTCATCTATCAATATAGGAGATAAATAGTGAAACCTAAAATATAAACTGCTACTGTAAACGAACGCTTCAACCTAGAAGAACAAAATTTGGTGAGCCAAGTGGGATTTGTGTACCGATCAGTACCATCACGTATCATCAATATTGGGTAAAAAAATATTTGCTGGTATTTCCCAAACTCGTAATTTCTTAGAAGCTTGGCATCCCCTCTCAATGAAAATGCTTTTTCACAGTCTGTGCCTAGGGCTACTTGAAGAGGAAACAAACCATAGGGACAAAACTGAGAACTCCTTTATTTTGTCAAGTTTCAAAGAGCTACTACAAAACATGTTGGATTTGGAGTTCCAAATTCATCTATCAATATAGGAGAGAAAATAGTGAAACCTAAAAATAAAAACTGCTATTGTAAACGAGCGCTTCAAACTAGAAGAACAAAATTTGGTGAGCCAAGTGGGATTTGTGTACTTGTCATTACCACCACATATCATCAAGATTGGGTGAAAAAATATTTGCTGGTATTTCAGAAAATCGTAATTTCTTGGAAGCTGGGCAACCCCTCTCAATGAAAGTGCTTTTCCACAATCTCTGCTTACTGCTACTTGAAGAGGAAACAAATCATAGAGACAAAACTGAGAACTACTTTATTTTGTCGAGTTTCAAAGAGCTACTACAAACCATGTTGGATTTAGAGTTCCAAATTCATCTATCTACATAGGAGAGAACAGAGGGAAACCTAAAATAAAAACTGCTACTGTAAACGAACGCCTCAAGCCCAGAAGAACAAAATTTGGTGAGTCAAGTGGGATTTGTGTACCGATCATTACCACTAAGTATCATCAAGATTGGGTGAAAAAATATTTGCTGGTATTTCAGAAACTCGTAATTTCTAAGAAGGGTGGCAACCCCTTTCAATGAAAGTGCTTTTCCACAGTCTCTCCTTAGGGCTACTTGAAGAGGAAACAAATCATAGAGACTAAACTGAGAATTCCTTTATTTTGTCAAGTTTCAAAGAGCTACTACAAACCATGTTGGATTTAGAGTTCCAAATTCATCTATCTATATAGGAGAGAACAAAGGGAAACCTAAAAATAAAAACTGCTACTGTAAACGAAGGCCTCAAGCCCAGAAGATCAAAATTTGGTGGGTCAAGTGGGATTTGTGTACCGATCATTACCACCAAGTATCATCAAGATTGGGTGAAAAAATATTTGCTGGTATTTCAGAGACTCGTTACTTCTTAGAAGCTTGGCATCCCCTCTCAATGAAAATGCTTTTCCACATTCTGTGCCTAGGGCTACTTGAAGAGGAAACAAACCATAGAGACAAAAAAGAGAACTCCTTTATTTTGTCAGTTTCAAAGAGCTACTACAAACCATGTTGGATTTAGTGTTCCAAATTCATCTATCAATATAGGAGAGAAAATAGTGAAACCTAAAATAGAAACTGCTAGTGTTAACGAACGCTTCAACCTAGAAGAACAAAATTTGGTGAGCCAAGTGGGATTTGTGTACTTATCATTACCAACACATATCATCAAGATTGGCTGAAAAAATATTTGCTGGTATTTCAGAAACTGGTAATTTCTTGGAAGCTGGGCAACCCCTTTCAATGAAAGTGCTTTTCCACAGTCTCTGGTTACTGCTACTTGAAGAGGAAACAAATCATGGAGACAAAACTGAGAACTACTTTATTTTGTCGAGTTTCAAAGAGCTACTACAAACCATGTTGGATTTAGAGTTCCAAATTCATCTATCTATATAGGATAGATCAGAGTGACACCTAAAAATAAAAACTGCTACTGTAGACGAACGCTTAAACCTAGAAGAACAAAATTTGGTGAGCCAAGTGGGATTTGTGTACTGATCATTACCACCAAGTATCATCAAGTTTGGATGAAAAAATATTTGCTGGTATTTCGTAAACTCGTAATTTCTTAGAAGCTTGGCAACCCCTCTCAATGAAAGTGCTTTTCCACAGTCTGTGCCTAGGGCTACTTGAATAGGAAACAAACCATAGAGACAAAACTGAGAACTCCTTTATTTTGTCAAGTTTCAAAGAGCTACTACAAACCATGTTGGATTTAGAGTTCCAAATTCATGAATCTATATAGGAGACAACAGAGGGAAACCTACAAATAAAAACTGCTACTGTAAACGAACGCTTCAACCTAGAAGAACAAAATTTGGTGAGCCAAGTGGGATTTGTGTACGGATCCTTACCACCAAGTATCATCAAGATTGGGTGAAAAAATATTTGCTGGTATTTTAGAAACTCGTAATTTCTTGGAAGCTTGGCAACCCCTTTCAATGAAAGTGCTTTTCCACAGTCTCTGCTTAGGGCTACTTGAAGAGGAAACAAATCATAGAGACTAAACTGAGAATTCCTTTATTTTGTCAAGTTTCAAAGAGCTAGTACAAACCATGTTGGATTTAGAGTTCCAAATTCATCTATCTATATAGGAGAGAACAGAGCGAAACCTAAAAATAAAAACTGCTACTGTAAACGAACGCCTCAAGCCCAGAAGAACCAAATTTGGTGAGTCAAGTGGGATTTGTGTACCGATCATTACCACCAAGTATCATCAAGATTGGGTGAAAAAAATATTTGCTGGTATTTCGGAGACTCGTTACTTCTTAGAAGCTTGGCATCCCCTCTCAATGAAAATGCTTTTCCACATTCTGTGCCTAGGGCTACTTGAAGAGGAAACAAACCATAGAGACAAAAAAGAGAACTCCTTTATTTTGTCAAGTTTCAAAGAGCTACTACAAACCATGTTGGATTTAGAGTTCCAAATTCATCTATCAGTATAGGAGAGAACAGAGGGAAACCTAAAATAAAAACTGCTACTGTAAACGAACGCCTCAAGCCCAGAAGAACACAATGTGGTGAGCCAAGTGGGATTTGTGTACGGATCCTTACGACCAAGTATCGTCAAGATTGGGTGAAAAAATATTTGCTGGTATTTCGGAAACTCGTAATTTTTTGGAAGTTAGGCAAACCCTTTCCATGAAAGTGCTTTTCCACAGTCTCTGCTTAGGGCCATTTGAAGAGGAAACAAATCATAGAGACAACACTGAGAACAATTTTTTTTGTCAAGTTTCAAATAGCTACTACAAACCATGTTGGATTTAGAATTCCAAATTCATCTATCTATATAGGAGAGAACAGAGGGAAACCTAAAATATGAACTGCAACTGTAAACGAATGCTTCAAACTAGTAGACCAAATTTGGTGAGCCAAGTGGGATTTGTGTACCGATCATTACCACCAAATATCATCAAGATTGGGTGAAAAAATATTTGCTGGTATTTCGGAAAGTCCTTATTTCTTAGAAGCTTGGTATCCCCTCTCAATGAATGTGCTTTTCCACAGTCTGTGCCTAGGGCTACTTGAAGAGGAAACAAACCATAGAGACACAACTGAAAACTCCTTTATTTTGTCGAGTTTCAAAGAGCTACTAGAAACCATGTTGTATTTAGAGTTCCAAATTCATCTATTTATATAGGAGAGAACAGAGTGAAACCTAAATATAAAATCTGCTACTCTAGAAGAATGCTTAAACCTAAAAGAACAAAATTTGGTGAGCCAAGTGGGATTTGTGTACTGATCATTACCACCAAGTATCATCAAGATTGGGTGGAAAAATATTTGCTGGTATTTCGGAAACTCGTTATTTCTTTGAAGATAGGCAACCCCTCTCAAGGAAAATGCTTTTCCACAGTCTGTGCCTAGGGCTAATTGAAGAGGAAACAAACCATAGAGAAAAAACTGAGAACTCCTTTATTTTGTCAATTTTGAAAGAGCTACTCCAAACCATGTTGTATTTAGAGTTCCAAATTCATCTATCTATATAATTGAAAACAGAGTGAAACCTACATATATAAACTACTATTGTAAACGAACGCTTCAACCTAGAAGAACACAATTTGGTGAGCCAAGTGGGATTTGTGTACTGATCATAACCACCAAGTATAATCAAGACTGGGTGAAAAAATATTTGCTGGTATTTTGGAGACTCGTTATTTCTTAGAAGCTTGGCAAGCACTCTCAATGAAAGTGCTTTTCCACAGTCTGTGCCTTGGGCTACTTGAAGAGGAAACAAATCATAGAGACAAAACTGAGAACAATTTTATTTAGTCAAGTTTCAAAGAGCTACTACAAACCATGTTGGATTTAGCGATCCAAATTCATCTATCTATATAAAAGAGAACAGAGTGAAACCTACATATAAAAGTGCTACTGTACACGAACGCTTCAAACTAGAAGAACAAAATTTAGTGAGCCAAGTGGGATTTGTGTACTGATCATTACCACCAAGTATCATCAAGATTGGGTGAAAAAATATTTGCTGGTATTTCAGAAACTCGTAATTTCTTGGAAGATTGGCAACCCCTTTCAATGAAATTGCTTTTCCACAGTCTCTGCTTAGGGCTACTTGAAGAGGAAACAAACCATAGAGACACAACTGAGAACTCCTTTATTTTGTCGAGTTTCAAAGAGGTACTACAAACCATGTTGGACTTAGAGTTCCAAATTTATCTATTTATATAAGAGAGAACAGAGTGAAACCTAAAAATAAAAACTGCTAGTATAAACGAACGCTTCAACCTAGAAGAACAAAATTTGGTGAGATAAGTGGGATTTGTGTACTTGTCATTACCACAACGAATCATCAAGATTGGGTGCAAAAATATTTGCTGGTATTTCGGAAACTCGTAATTTCTTGGAAGCTTGGCAACCCCTCTCAATGAAAGTGCTTTTCCACAGTCTGTGCCAAGGGATACTTGAAGAAAAAACAAACCATAGAGACAAAACTGAGAACTACTTTTTTTTTGTCAAGTTTCAAAGAGCTACTACAAACCATGTTGGATTTAGAGTTCCAAATTCATCTATCTATATAGGAGAGAACAGAGGGAAACATAAAAATAAAAACTGGTACTGTAAACGAACGCTTCAACCTAGAAGAACAAAATTTGGTGAGCCAAGTGTTATTTGTGTGCTTGTCATTACCGACACGTATCATCAAGATAGTGTGAAAAAATATTTGCTGGTATTTCGGAAACTCGTAATTTCTTGGAAGATTGGCAACCGCTTTTAATCAAAGTGCTTTACCACAGTCTCTGCTTAGGGCTACTTGAAGAAAAAACAAACCATAGAGACAAAACTGAGAACTACTTTTTTTTTTGTCAAGTTTCAAAGAGCTACTACAAACCATGTTGGATTTAGAGTTCCAAATTCATCTATTTATATAGGAGAGAACAGAGGGAAACCAAAATATATAAACTGCTACTGTAGACGAACGCTTCAACCTAGAAGAACAGAATTTGGTGAGCCAAGTGGGATTTGTGTCCTGATCATTACAACCAAGTATCATCAAGATTCGGTAAAAAAATATTTGCTGGTATTTTGGAAACTCGTTATTTCTTAGAAGATTGGCAACCCCTCTCAATGAAAGTGCTTTTCCACAGTATGTGCCTAGGGATACTTGAAGAGGAAACAAACCATAGAGACAAAACTGAGAAGTACTTTATTTTGTCCAGTTTGAAACAGGTTATACAAACCATGTTGGATTTAGAGTTCCAAATTCATCTGTCTATATAGGAGAGAACAGAGTAAAACCTAATAATATAAACTGCTACTGTAAACGAATGCTTCAACCTAGAAGAAAAAAATGTGGTGAGCCAAGGGGGATTTGTGTACTTGTCATTACCACCACGTATCATCCAGATTGGTTGAAAAAATATTTGCTGGTATTTCAGAAACTCGTAATTTCTTGGAAGCTTGGCAACCACATTCAATGAAAGTGCTCTTCCACAGTTTCTGCTTAGGGCTACTTGAGGAGGAAACAAACCATAGATACAAAACTGAGAACTACTTTATTTTGCCACGTTTCAAAGAACTACAACAAACCATGTTGGATTTAGAGTTCCAACTTCATCTATCTATATAGGAGAGAACAGAGTGAAACCTACATAAAAAAACTGCTACTGTAGACGAACGCTTAAACCTAGAAGAACAAAATTTGGTGAGCCAAGTGGGATTTGTGTACTGATCATTACCACCAACTATCATCAAGATTGGGTGAAAAAATATTTGCTGGTATTTCGGAAACTCGTAATTTATTAGAAGCTTGGCAACCCCTATCAATGAAAGTGCATTTCCACAGTCTGTTCCTAGGGCTACATGAAGAGGAAACAAACCATAGAGACAAAACTGAGAACTCCTTTATTTTGTCAAGTTTCAAAGAGCTACTACAAACCATGTTGCATTTAGCGATCCAAATTCATCTATCTATATAAGAGAGAACAGAGTGAAACCTACATATAAAAGTGGTACTGTACACGAACGCTTCAACCTAGAAGAACATAATTTGGTGAGCCAAGTGGGATTTGTGTACTGATCATTACCACCAAGTATCATCAAGATTGGGTGAAAAAATATTTACTGGTATTCAAAAACTCGTTATTTCTTGGAAGCTTGGCAACCCCTTTCAATGAAAGTGCTTTTCCACAGTCTCTGTTTAGGGCTACTTGAAGAGGAAACACACCATAGAGGCAAAACTGAGAAATACTTTTTTTTGTCAAGTTTCAAAGAGCGACTACAAACCATGTTGGATTTAGAGTTCCAAATTCAACTATCTATAAGGAGAGAACACAGGGAAACCTAAAAATAAAAACTGCTAATTTAAACGAACGCTTCAACCTAGAAGAACAAAATTTGGTGAGCCATGTGAGATTTGTGTACTTGTCATTACCACCACATATCATCAAGATTGGGTGAAAAAATATTTGCTGGTATCTCGGAAACTCGTAATTTCTTGAAAGTTTGGCAACCCCTTTCAATGAAAGTGCTTTTCCACAGTCTCTGCTTAGGGCTACTTGAAGAGGAAACAAATCATAGAGACAAAACTGAGAACTCCTTTATTTTGTCACGTTTCAAAGAGCTACTACAAACCATGTTCAATTTATAGTTCCAAATTCATCTAAGTATATAGAAGAGAACAGAGTGAAACCTAAATATAAAAACTGCTACTGTAGACGAACGGTTCAACCTTGAAGAACAAAACTTGGTGAGCCAAGTGGGATTGGTGTAGTGATCATTACCACCAAGGATCATCAAGTTTGGGTGGAAAAATATTTGCTGGTATTTTGGAAACTTGTAATTTTTTGGAATCATGACAACCCCTTTCAATGAAAGTGCTTTTGCACAGTCTCTGCTTAGGGCTACTTGAAGAGGAAACAAACCATAGAGACAAAACAGAGAACTCCATTATTTTGTCAAGTTTCTAAGAGCTACAACAAACCATGTTGGATTTAGAGTTCCAAATTCACCTATCTATATAGGAGAGAACAGAGGAAAACCTAAAAATATAAACTGCTACTGTAAACGGACGCTTCAACCGAGAAGAACAAAATTTGTTGAGTCAAGTGGGATTTGTGTACCGATCATTACGACCAAGTATCATCAAGTTTTTGTGAAAAAATATTTGCTGGTATTTCGGAAACTCGTTATTTCTTGGAATTTGGCAACCTCTTTCAATGAAAGTGCTTTTCCACAGTCTGTGTCTCGGGCTACTTGAAGAGGAAACAAACCATAGAGACAAAACTGAGAACTACTTTATTTAGTCAAGTTTCAAAGAGCTACTACAAACGATGTTGGATTTAGAGTTCCAAATTCATCTATCTATATAAGAGAGAACAGAGTGAAACCTCCATATAAAAGTGCTACTGTAGACGAACGCTTCAAACTAGAAGAACAAAATTTGGTGAGCCAAGTGAGATTTGTGTACTGATCATTACCACCAAGTATCATCAAGATTGGGTGAAAAAATATTTGCTGGTATTTTGGAAACACGTTATTTTTTGGAAGCTTGGCAACCCCTTTCAATGAAAGTGCTTTTCCACAGTCTCTGTTTAGGGCTACTTGAAGAGGAAACAAACATAGAGGCAAAACTGAGAACTACTTTTTTTGGTCAAGTTTTAAAGAGCGACTACAAACCATGTTGGATTTAGAGTTCCAAATTAATCTATCTATATAGGAGAGAACAGAGTGAAACCTAAATATAAAAACTGATACTGTAGAAGAACGCTTAAACCTAGAAGAACAAAATTTGGTGAACCAAGTGGGATTTGTGCACTTATCATTACCACCAAGTATCATCAAGATTGGGTGGAAAAATGTTTGCTGGTATTTCGCAAACTCGTTATTTCTTAGAAGATTGGCAACCCCTCTCAATGAAAGTGCTTTTTCACAGTCTGTGCCTAGGGCTACTTGAAGAGGAAACAAATCATAGAGACAAAACTGAGAACTCCTTTGTTTTTTCAAATTTCAAAGAGCTACTACAAACCATGTTGGATTTAGAGTTCCAAATTCATCTATCTATATAGGAGAGAACAGAGTGAAACCTAAATATAAAAACGACTACTGTAGACGAACGCTTCAATTTAGAAGAACAAAATTTGGTAAGCCAAGTGAAATTCGTGTACTGATTATTACCACCGAGTATCATCAAGATTGGGTGAAAAAATATTTGCCTGGTATTTCAGAAACTCATTTCTTATAGCTTGGCAACCCCTCTCAATGAAATTGCTTTTCCACAGTCTGTGCCTAGGGCTACTTGAAAAGGAAACAAACCATAGAGACAAAACAGAGAACTACTTTATTTTGTCAAGTTTCAAAGAGCTACTTGAAACCATGTTGGATTTAGAGTTCCAAATTCATCTATCTATATAGTAAAGAACAGAGGGAAACCTAAAAATAAAAACTGCTACTGTAAACGAACGCTTCAACCTAGAAGAACAAAATTTGGTGAGCCAAGTGGGATTTATCTACAGATCATTACCACCACGTATCATCAAGATTGGGTGAAAAAATATTTGCTGGTATTTTGGAAACTCGTAATTCCTTTGATGATTGGCAACCCCTTTCAATGAAGTGCTTTTCCACAGTCTATGCTTAGAGCTACTTGAAGAAGAAACAAATCATAGAGACAAAACTGAGAACTAATTTGTAGGTCAAGTTTCAAAGAGCTACTACAAACCATGTTGGATTTAGTGTTCCAAATTCATCTATCTATATGGGAGAGAACAGAGTGAAACCTAAAAATAAAAACTGCTATTGTAAGAGAACGCTTCAACCTAGAAGAGCAAAATTTGTTGAGCCAAGTGGGATTGGTGTACGTGTCATTATCACCATGTATCATCAAGATTGGGTGAAAAATATTTGCGGGGATTTCGGAAACTCGTTATTTCTCAGAAGCTTGACATCCGCTCTCAATGAAAGTGCTTTTTCAAAGTCTGTGCCTAGGGCTACTTGAAAAGGAAACAAACCATAGAGACAAAACAGAGAACTAGTTTATTTTGTCAAGTTTCAAAGAGCTACTAGAAACCATGTTGGATTTAGAGTTCCAAATTCATCTATCTATATGGGAGAGAACAGAGTGAAACCTAAAAATAAAAACTGCTATTGTAAGTGAACGCTTCAACCTAGAAAAGCAAAATTTGTTGAGCCAAGTGGGATTGGTATACGTGTCATTACCACCAGGTATTATCAAGATTGGGTGAAAAATATTTGCGGGGATTTCGGAAACTCGTTATTTCTTAGAAGCTTGGCATCCCCTCTCAATGAAAGTGCTTTTCCAAAGTCTGTGCCTAGGGCTACTTGAGGGGAAAAAAACCATAGAGACAAAACTGAGAACTCCTTTATTTTGTCAAGTTTCAAAGGGCTACTACAAACCATGTTGGATTCAGAGTTCCAAATTCATCTATCTATAAGGGAAAGAACACAGTGGAACCTAAAAATATAAACTGCTACTGTAAAGAACGCTTCAACCTAGAAGAACAATATTTGGTGAGCCAAGTGGGATTTGTGTACTGATCATTACCACCAAGTGTCATTAAGATTGGGTGAAAAAATATTTGCTGATATTTTGGAAACTCTTTATTTCTCAGAAGCTTGGAAACCCCTCTCAAAGAAAATGCTTTTCCACAGTCTGTGCCTAGGGCTTCTTGAAGAGGAAACAAACCATAGAGACAAAACTGAGAACTCCTTTATTTTGTCATGTTTCAAAGAGCTACTAGAAACAATGTTGGATTTAGAGTTCCAAATTCATCTATCTATATAGAAAAGAACAGAGTGCAACCTAAAAATACAAACTGCTACTATAAACGATTCCTTCAACCTAGAAGAACATAATTTCGTGAGACAAGTGGGATTTGTGTACTTGTCATTACCACCACGTATCATCCAGATTTAGTGAAAAAATATTTGCTGGTATTTCGGAAACTTGTAATTTCTTGGAATCTTGGCAACCCATTTCAATGAAAGTGCTTTTCCACAGCCTCTGCTTAGGGCTACTTGAAGAGGAACAAACCATAGACAGAAAACTGAGAACTAGTTTATTTTTTCAAGTTTCAAAGAACTACTACAAACCATGTTGTATTTAGAGTTTCAAATTCATCTATCTATATAGGAGAGAACAGAGGGAAACCTAAAAATAAAAACTGCTATTGTAAACGAACGCTTCAACCTAGAAGAACAAAATGTGGTGAGCCATGTGGGATTTATCTACCGATCATTACCACAACGTATCACCAAGATTGGGTGAAAAAATATTTGCTGGTATTTTGGAAACTCGTAATTCCTTTGAAGCTTGGCAACCCCTTTCAATGAAAGTGCGTTTCCACAATCTCTGCTTAGGGCTACTTGAAGAGGAAACAAATCATAGAGACAAAACTGAGAAATAATTTTGATGTCAAGTTTCAAAGAGCTACTACAAACCATGTTGGATTTGGTGTTCCAAATTCATCTATCTATATAGGAAAGAACAGAGTGGAACCTAAAAATAAAAACTGCTATTGTAAACGAACGCTTCAACCTAGAAGAACAAAATTTGGTGAGCCAAGTGGGATTTGTGTACTAATCATTACCACCAAGTATCTTCAAAATTGGGTGGAAAAATATTTGATGGTATTTCGGAAACTCGTTATTTCTTAGAAGCTTGGCAACACCTTTGAATGAAAGTGCTTTTCCACAGTCTGTGCCTAGTGCTACTTGAATGGGAAACAAACCATAGAGACAAAACAGAGAACTCCTTTATTTTGTCAAGTTTCAAAGAGCTACTACAAACCATGTTGGATTTAGAGTTCCAAATTCATCTATCTATATAGGAGAGAACAGAGGAAAACCTGAAAATAAAAACTGCTACTGTAAACGAAGGCTTCAACCTAGAAGAACAAAATTTGCTGAGCCAAGTGGGATTTGTGTACCGATCATTACTACCACGTATCATATAGATTTTGTGAAAAAATATTTGCTGGTATTTCGGAAACTCGTAATTTCTTGGAAGCTTGGCAACCCCTTTCAATGAAAGTGCTTTTCCACAGTCTCTGCTTAGGGCTACTTGAAGAGGAAACAAATCATAGAGACAAAACTGAGAACTACTACTTTTTTTCAAGTTTCAAAGAGCTACTACAAAACATGTTGGATTTAGAGTTCCAAATTCATCTATCTATATAGGAGAGAACAGAGAGAAACCTAAATATAAAAACGACTAGTGTAGACGAACGCTTCAACCTAGAAGAACAAAATTTTGTGAGCCAAGGGAAAATTGTATACTGATCATTACCACCATGTATCATCAGGATTGGGTGAAAAAATATTTGCGCGTTTTTCAGAAACTCGTTATTTCTTAGAAGCTTGGCAACCGCTCTCAATGAAAGTGCTTTTCCACAGAGTGTGCCTAGGCTACATGAAGAGGAAACAAACAATAGAGACAAAACTGAGAACTCCTTTATTTTGTCAAGTTTCAAAGAGCTACTAGAAACAATGTTGGATTTAGAGTTCCAAATTCATCAATCTACATAGAAAAGAACAGAGTGGAACCTAAAAATATAAACTGCTACTGTAAAGGATCGCTTCAACCTAGAAGAACATAATTTGGTGAGCCAGGTGGGATTTGTGTACTTGTCACTACCACCACGTATCATCCAGATTTTGTGAAAAAATATTTGCTGGTATTTCGGAAACTCGTAATTTCTTGGAAGCTTGGCAACCCCTTTCAATGAAAGTGCTTTTCCACAGTCTCTGCGTAGGGCTACTTGAAGAGGAACAAACCATAGAGAGAAAACTGAGAACTACTTTATTTTGTCAAGTTTCAAAGAACTACTACAAACCATGTTGTATTTAGTGTTTCAAATTCATCTATCTATATAGGAGAGAACAGAGGGAACCTAAAAATAAAAACTGCTACTGTAAACGAACGCTTCAACTTAGAAGAAGAACAAAATTTGGTGAGCCAAGTGGGATTTATCTACCGATCATTACCACCACGTTCATCAACATTGGGTGAAAAAATATTTGCTGGTATTTTGGAAACTCGTAATTCCTTTGAAGTTTGGCAACCCCTTTCAATGAAAGTCCTTTTCCACAGTCTCTGCTTAGGGCTACTTGAAGAGGAAACAAATCATAGAGACAAAACTGAGAAATAATTTTGATGTCAAGTTTCAAAGAGCTACTACAAACCATGTTGGATTTAGTGTTCCAAATACATCTATCTATATAGGAGACAACAGAGTGAAATCTAAAAATAAAAACTGCTATTGTAAATGAACGCTTCAAACTAGAAGAACAAAATTTGTTGAGCCAAGTGGGATTTGTGTACTGATCATTACCACCAAGTATCATCAAGATTGGGTGGAAAAATATTTGCTGGTATTTTGGAAACTTGTTATTTCTAAGAAGCTTGGCAACCCCTTTCAATGAAAGTGCTTTTCCACAGTCTGTGCCTAGTGCTACTTGAAGAGGAAACAAACCATAGAGACAAAACAGAGAACTACTTTATTTTGTCAAGTTTCAAAGAGCTACTACAAACCATGTTGGATTTAGAGTTCCAAATTCATCTATTTATATAAGAGAGAACAGAGTAAAATCTACATATATAAACTGCTACTGTAGACGAACACTTCAACCTAGAAGAACACAATTTGGTGAGCCAAGTGGGATTTGTGTACTGATCATTACCACCACGTATCATCAAGATTTAGTGAAAAAATATTTGCTGGTATTTCGGAAACTCGTTATTTCTTAGAAGCTTGGCAACCCCTCTCAATGAAAGTGATTTTCCACAGTCTGTGCCTAGGACTACTTGGAGAGGAAACAAACCATAGAGACAAAACTGGGAACTCCTTTATTTTGTCAAGTTTCAAAGAGCTACTACAAACCACGTTGGATTTAGAGTTCGAAATTCATCTATCTATATAGAAAACACAGTGAAACCTAAATATATAAACTGCTACTGTAGACGAACGCTTCAAACAAGAAGAACAAAATTTGGTGAGCCAAGTGGGATTTGTGTACTGATCATTACCACCAAGTATCATCAAGATTGGATGAAAAAATATTTGCTGGTATTTTGAAAACTCGTTATTTCTTAGAAGCTTGGGAAAGCCTCTCAATGAAAGTGCTTTTCCACAGTCTGTGCCTAGGGCTACTTGAAAAGGAAACAAACCATAGATACAAAACAGAGAACTACTTTATTTTGTCAAGTTTCAAAGAGCTACTACAAACCATGTTGGATTTAGTGTTCCAAATTCATCTATCTATATAGGAGAGCACAGAAGGAAACCTAAATATAAAAACTGCTACTGTAGATGAACGCTTCAACCTTGAAGAACAAAATTTGGTGAGCCAAGTGGGATTTGTGTACTAATCATTACCACCAAGTATCATCAAGATTGGGTGAAAAAAAATGTGCTGGTATTTCGGGGACTCGTTATTTCTTAGAAGCTTGGCAACCCCTCTCAATTAAAATGCTTTTCCACTGTCTGTGCCTATGGCTACTTGAAGAGGAAACAAACCATAGAGACAAAACTGAGAATTCCTATATTTCGTCAAGTTTCAAATAGTTACTACAAACCATGTTCGATTTAGAGTTCCAAATTCATCTATCTATGTAGGAGACAAAAAAATGAAACCTAAAAATAAAAACTGCTACTGTAAACGAACGCTTCAACCTACAAGAACAAAATTTGGTGAGCCAAGTGGGATTTGTGTACCGATCATTACCACCAGGTATCATCAAGTTTGGGTGAAAAAATATTTGCTGGTATTTCGGAAGCTCGTAATTTCTTGGAAGCTTGGCAAACACTTCCAATGAAAGTGCTTTTCCACAGTCTGTGCATAGGGCTACTTGAAGAGGAAACAAACCATAGAGACAAAACTGAGAACAGCTTTATTTTGTCAAGTTTCAAAAAGCTACTACAAACCATGTTGGATTTAGAGTTCCAAATTCATCTATTTATATAAGAGAGAGCAGAGTAAAATCAACATATATAAACTGCTACTGTAGACGAACGCTTCAACCTAGAAGAACACAATTTGGTGAGCCAAGTGGGATTTGTGTACTGATCATTACCACCACGTATCATCAAGATTGGGTGAAAAAATATTTGCTGGTATTTCGGAAACTCGTTATTTCTTAGAAGCTTGGCAACCCCTCTCAATGAAAGTGATTTTCCACAGTCTGTGCCTAGGGCTACTTGGAGAGGAAACAAACCATAGAGACAAAACTGAGAACTCCTTTATTTTCTCAAGTTTCAAAGAGCTACTACAAACCATGTTGGATTTAGAGTTCCAAATTCATCTATCTATATAGGAGAGAACAGAGTGAAACCTAAAAATAAAAACTGCTAGTGTAATCGAACGCTTCAACCTAGAGAACAAAATTTGGTGAGTCAAGTGTGATTTGTGTACCGACCATTACCACCAAGTATCATCAAGATTGGGTGAAATAATATTTGCTGGTATTTCGGAAACTCGTTATTTCTTGGAAGCTTCGCAACCCCTTTCAATGAAAGTGTTTTTCCAGAGTATCTGGTTAGGGCTACTTTAAGAGGACATAAACCATAGAGAGAAAACTGAGAATTACTTTATTTTGTCATTTTTCAAAGAACTACTACAAACCGTGTTGGATTTAGAGTTCCAAATACATCTATCTATATAGGAGAGAACAGAGTGTAACCTAAATATAAAAACTGCTACTGTAAACGAACGCTTCAACATAGAAGAACAAAATTTGGTGAGCCAAGTGGGATTTGTCTACCAATCATTACCACCACGTATCATCAAGATTGGGGGAAAAATATTTGCTTGTATTTCGGAAACTCGTAATTCGTTTGAAGCTTGGCTACCCCTTTAAATGAAAGTGCTTTTCCACAGTCTCTGCTTAAGGCTACTTGAAGAGGAAACAAACCACAGAGACAAAACTGAGAACTAGTTTTTTTGCCAAGTTTCAAAGAGTGACTACAAATCATGTTGGATTTAGAGTTCCAAATACATCTATCTATATAGGAGAGAACAGAGGGAAACCTAAATATAAAAACGACTAGTGTAGACGAACGCTTCAATCTAGAAGAACAAAATTTTGTGAGCCAAGTGGGATTTGTGTAGTGATCATTACCACCATGTATCATCAACATTGGATTAAAAAATATTTGCTGGTATTTTGGAAACTCATTATTTCTTAGAAGCTTGGCAACCCCTCTCTATGAAAGTGCTTTTCCACAGTCTCTGCTTAGGGCTACTTGAAGAGGAAAAAAAAAATACAGACAAAAGTGAGAACTCCTTTATTTTGTTAAGTTTCAAAGAGCTACTACAAACCATGTTGGATTTAGAGTTCCAAATTCACCTACCAATATAGGAGAGAACATAGGGAAACTTAAAATATAAACTGCTACTGTAAACGAACGCTTCAACCTAGAAGACCAAAATTTGGTGAGTTGTGGGATTTGTGTACTGATCATTACCACCACGTGTCATGAACATTGGGTGAAAAAATATTTGCTGGTATTTCGGAAACTCGTAATTCCTTTGAAGCTTGGCAAAACATTTCAATGAAAGTGCTTTTCCACAGACTCTGATTAGGGCTACTTGAAGAGGAAACAAATCATAGAGACAAAACTGAGAACTATTTTTTATGTCAAGTTTCAAAGAGCTACTACAAACCATGTTGGATTTAGAGTGCAAATTCATCTATCTATATAGGAGAGAACAAAGGGAAACCTAAAAATAAAAAACTGCTACTGTAAATGAACGCTTCAACCTAGAAGAACAAAATTTGGTGACTCAAGTGGGATTTGTGTACCGATCATTACCACTAAGCATCATCAAGATTGGGTGAAAAAATATTTGCTGGTATTTCGAAAGCTCGTTATTTCTTGGAAGCTTGGCAACCCCTTTCAATGAAAGTGCTTTTCCACAATCTCTGCTTAGGGATACTTGAAGAGGAAACAAACCATGGAGACAAAACTGAGAACTGCATTTTTTTTTGTCAAGTTTCAAAGAGCTACTACAAATCATGTTGGATTTATAGTTCCTAATTCATCTATCTATATAGGAGAGAACAGAGTGAAACCTAAATATAAAAACGACTACTGTAGACGAACGCTTCAATTTAGAAGAACAAAATTTGGTAAGCCAAGTGAAATTCGTGTACTGATTATTACCACCGAGTATCATCAAGATTGGGTGAAAAAATATTTGCCTGGTATTTTGGAAACTCGTTTCTTATAGCTTGGCAACCCCTCTCAATGAAATTGCTTTTCCACAGTCTGTGCCTAGGGCTACTTGAAAAGGAAACAAACCATAGAGACAAAACAGAGAACTACTTTATTTGTCAAGTTTCAAAGAGCTACTAGAAACCATGTTGGATTTAGAGTTCCAAATTCATCTATCTGTATAAGAAAGAACAGAGGGAAACCTAAAAATAAAAACTGCTACTGTAAACGAACGCTTCAACCTAGAAGAACAAAATTTGGTGAGTCAAGTGGGATTTATCTACAGATCATTACCACCACGTATCATCAAGATTGGGTGAAAAAATATTTGCTGGTATTTTGGAAACTCGTAATTCCTTTGATGATTGGCAACCCCTTTCAATGAAAGTGCTTTTCCACAGTCTCTGCTTAGAGCTACTTGAAGAGGAAACAAATCATAGAGACAAAACTGAGAACTAATTTTTAGGTCAAGTTTCAAAGAGCTACTACAAACCATGTTGGATTTAGTGTTCCAAATTCATCTATCTATATGGGAGAGAACAGAGTGAAACCTAAAAATAAAAACTGCTATTGTAAGTGAACGCTTCAACCTAGAAGAGCAAAATTTGTTGAGCCAAGTGGGATTGGTGTACGTGTCATTACCACCATGTATCATCAAGTTTGGGTGAAAATTATTTGTGGGGATTTCGGAAACTCGTTATTTCTTAGAAGCTTGGCATCCCCTCTCAATGAAAGTGCTTTTCCAAAGTCTGTGCCTAGGGCTACTTGAGGGGAAAAAAAACATAGAGACAAAACTGAGAACTCCTTTATTTTGTCCAGTTTCAAAGAGCTACTACAAACCATGTTGGATTCAGAGTTCCAAATTCATCTATCTATAAGGGAAAGAACACAGTGGAACCTAAAAATATAAACTCCTACTGTAAAGGAACGCTTCAACCTAGAAGAACAATATTTGGTGAGCCAAGTGGGATTTGTGTACTGATCATTACCACCAAGTGTCATTAAGATTGGGTGAAAAAATATTTGCTGATATTTTGGAAACTCGTTATTTCTCAGAAGCTTGGAAACCCCTCTCAAAGAAAATGCTTTTCCACAGTCTGTGCCTAGGGCTACTTGAAGAGGAAACAAACCATAGAGACAAAATGGAGAACTCCTTTATTTTGTCATGTTTCAAAGAGCTACTAGAAACAATGTTGGATTTAGAGGTCCAAATTCATCTATCTATATAGAAAAGAACAGAGTGCAACCTAAAAATAAAAACTGCTACTATAAACGATCCCTTCAACCAAGAAGAACATAATTTCGTGAGACAAGTGGGATTTGTGTACTTGTCATTACCACCACGTATCATCCAGATTTTGTGAAAAAATATTTGCTGGTATTTCAGAAACTCGTAATTTCTTGGAATCTTGGCAACCCCTTTCAATGAAAGTGCTTTTCCACAGTCTCTGCTTAGGGCTACTTGAAGAGGAACAAACCATAGACATAAAACTGAGAACTAGTTTATTTTGTCAAGTTTCAAAGAACTACTACAAACCATGTTGTATTTAGAGTTTCAAATTCATCTATCTATATAGGAGAGAACAAAGGAAAACCTAAAAATAAAAACTGCTATTGTAAACGAACGCTTCAACCTAGAAGAACAAAATGTGGTGAGCCAAGTGGGATTTATCTACCGATCATTACCACCACGTATCACCAAGATTGGGTGAAAAAATATTTGCTGGTATTTTGGAAACTCGTAATTCCTTTGAAGCTTGGCAACCCCTTTCAATGAAAGTGCTTTTCCACAGTCTCTTCTTAGGGCTAATTGAAGAGGAACAAACCATAGAGAGAAAATTGAGAACTACTTTATTTTGTCAAGTTTCAAAGAACTACTACAAACCATGTTGGATTTTAGAGTTCCAAATTCATCTATCTATATAGGAGAGAACAGAGGGAAACCTAAAAATAAAAACTGCTACTGTAAACGAACGCTTCAACCTAGAAGAACAAAATTTGGTGAGCCAAGTGGGATTTATCTACCGATCATTACCACCACGTATCATCAAGATTGCTTGAAAAATATTTGGTGGTATTTTGGAAACTCGTAATTCCTTTGAAGCTTGGCAACCCCTTTCAATGAAAGTGCTTTTCCACAGTCTCTGCTTAGGGCTACTTGAAGAGGAAACAAATCATAGAGACAAAACTGAGAACTAATTTTTATGTCAAGTTTCAAAGAGCTACTACAAACATGTTGGATTTTGTGTTCCAAATACATCTATCTATATAGGAGAGAACAGAGTGAAACCTAAAAATAAAAACTGCTATTGTAAATGAATGCTTCAAACTAGAAGAACAAAATTTGTTGAGGCAAGTGGGATTTGGGTACTAATCATTACCACCAAGTATCTTCAAGATTGGGTGGAAAAATATTTGATGGTATTTCGGAAACTCGTTATTTCTTAGAAGCTTGGCAACCCCTTTTAATGAAAGTGCTTTTCCACAGTCTGTGCCTAGTGCTACTTGAAGGGGAAACAAACCATAGAGACAAAACAGAGAACTCCTTTATTTTGTCAAGTTTCAAAGAGCTACTACAAACCATGTTGAATTTACAGTTCCAAATTCATCTATCTATATAGGAGAGAACAGAGGAAAACCTGAAAATAAAAACTGCTACTGTAAACGAAGGCTTCAACCTAAAAGAACAAAATTTGGTGAGCCAAGTGGGATTTGTGTACCGATCATTACCACCACGTATCATCCAGATTTTGTGAAAAAATATTTGCTGGTATTTCGGAAACTCGTAATTTCTTGGAAGCTTGGCAACCCCTTTCAATGAAAGTGCTTTTCCACAGTCTCTGCTTAGGGCTACTTGAAGAGGAAACAAATCATAGAGACACAACTGAGAACTACTACATTTTTTCAAGTTTCAAAGAGCTACTACAAACCATGTTGGATTTAGAGTTCCAAATTCATCTATCTATATAGGAGAGAACAGAGAGAAACCTAAATATAAAAACGACTAGTGTAGACTAACGCTTCAACCTAGAAGAACAAAATTTTGTGAGCCAAGGGAAATTTGTATACTGATCATTACCACCATGTATCATCAGGATTGGGTGAAAAAATATTTGCGCGTTTTTCGGAAACTCGTTATTTCTTAGAAGCTTGGCAACCGCTCTCAATGAAAGTGCTTTTCCACAGAGTGTGCCTAGGCTACATGAAGAGGAAACAAACAATAGAGACAAAACTGAGAACTCCTTTATTTTGTCAAGTTTCAAAGAGCTACTAGAAACAATGTTGGTTTTAGAGTTCCAAATTCATCAATCTATATAGAAAAGAACAGAGTGGAACCTAAAAATATAAAATGCTACTGTAAAGGATCGCTTCAACCTAGAAGAACATAATTTGGTGAGCCAAGTGGGATTTGTGTACTTGTCACTACCACCACGTATCATCCAAATTTTGTGAAAAAATATTTGCTGGTATTTCGGAAACTCTTAATTTCTTGGAAGCTTGGCAACCCCTTTAAATGAAAGTGCTTTTCCACAGTCTCTGCTTAGGGCTACTTGAAGAGGAACAAACCATAGAGAGAAAACTGAGAACTACTTTATTTTGTCAAGTTTCAAAGAACTACTAAAAACCATGTTGGATTTAGTGTTTCAAATTCATCTATGTATATAGGAGAGAACAGAGGGAAACCTAAAAATAAAAACTGCTACTGTAAACGAACGCTTCAACTTAGAAGAGGAACAAAATTTGGTGAGCCAAGTGGGATTTATCTACCGATCATTACCACCACGTTCATCAAGAATGGGTGAAAAAATATTTGCTGGTATTTTGGAAACTCGTAATTCCTTTGAAGTTTGGCAACCCCTTTCAATGAAAGTGCTTTTCCACAGTCTCTGCTTAGGGCTACTTGAAGAGGAAACAAATCATAGAGACAAAACTGAGAAATAATTTTGATGTCAAGTTTCAAAGAGCTACTACAAACCATGTTGGATTTAGTGTTCCAAATACATCTATCTATATAGGAGACAACAGAGTGAAATCTAAAAATAAAAACTGCTATTGTAAATGAACGCTTCTAACTAGAAGAACAAAATTTGTTGAGCCAAGTGGGATTTGTGTACTGATCATTACCACCAAGTATCATCAAGATTGGGTGGAAAAATATTTGCTGGTATTTTGGAAAATTGTTATTTCTAAGAAGCTTGGCAACCCCTTTCAATGAAAGTGCTTTTCCACAGTCTGTGCCTAGTGCTACTTGAAGAGGAAACAAACCATAGAGACAAAACAGAGAACTACTATATTTTGTCAAGTTTCAAAGAGCTACTACAAACCATGTTGGATTTAGAGTTCCAAATTCATCTATCTATATAGGAGAGAGCAGAGTGAAACCTGAAAATAAAAACTGTTATTGTAAACGAACGCTTCAACCTAGAAGAACAAAATTTGGTGAGCCAAGTGGGATTGGTGTACTTGACATTACCACCACATATCATCAAGATTGGGGGAAACATATTTGCTGGTATTTTGGAAACTCGTTATTTCTTAGAAGCTTGCCAACCCCTCTCAATGAAAGTGCTTTTCCATAGTCTGTGCCTACGGCTACTTGAAGGGGAAACAAACCATAGAGACAAAATTGAGAACTCCGTTATTTTTTCATGTTTCAAAGAGCTACTACAAACCATGTTGGATTTAGAGTTCTAAATTCATCTATCTATATAGGAGAGAACAGAGGGAAACCTAAAAATATAAACAGCCACTGTAAACGAACGCTTCAACCTAGAAGAACAAAATTTGGTGAGTCAAGTGGGATTTGTGTACGGATCATTACCACCGAGTATCATCAAGATTCGGTGAAAAAATATTTGCTGGTATTTCGGAAACTCGTTATTTCTTGTAAGCTTGGCAACCCCTTTCAATGAAAGTGTTTTTCCACAGTCTGTGCTTAGGGCTACTTGAAGAAAAAACAAACCAAAGAGACAAAACTGAGAACTACTTTTTTTTTTGTCAAGTTTCAAAGAGCGACTACAATCCATGTTGGATTTGGAGTTCCAAATTCATCTATCTATATAGGAGAGAACAGAGGGAAACCTAAATATAAAAACTACTAGTGTAGACGAACGGTTCAACCCAGAAGAACAAAATTTTGTGAGCCAAGTGGGATTTGTGTAGTGATCATTACCACCATGTATCATCAAGTTTGGGTGAAAAAATATTTGCTGGTATTTCGGAAACTCATTATTTCTTCGAAGCTTGGCAAACTCTTTCAATGAAAGTGCTTTTCCACAGTCTCTGCTTAGGGCTACTTGAAGAGGAAACAAATCATAGAGACAAAACTGAGAACTACTACTTTTTTTCAAGTTTCAAAGAGCTACTACAAACCATGTTGGATTTAGAGTTCCAAATTCATCTATCTATATGGGAGAGAACAGAGAGAAACCTAAATATAAAAACGACTAGTGTAGACGAACGCTTCAACCAAGAAGAACAAAATTTTGTGAGCCAAGGGAAATTTGTATACTGATCATTACCACCATGTATCATCAGGATTGGGTGAAAAAATATTTGCGCGTTTTTCGGAAACTCGTTATTTCTTAGAATCTTGGCAACCGCTCTCAATGAAAGTGCTTTTCCACAGAGTGTGCCTAGGCTACATGAAGAGGAAACAAACAATAGAGACAAAACTGAGAACTCCTTTATTTTGTCAAGTTTCAAAGAGCTACTAGAAACAATGTTGGTTTTAGAGTTCCAAATTCATCAATCTATATAGAAAAGAACAGATTGGAACCTAAAAATATAAACTGCTACTGTAAAGGATCGCTTCAACCTAGAAGAACATAATTTGGTGAGCCACGTGGGATTTGTGTACTTGTCACTACCACCACGTATCATCCAGATTTTGTGAAAAAATATTTGCTGGTATTTCGGAAACTCTTAATTTCTTGGAAGCTTGGCAACCCCTTTCAATGAAAGTGCTTTTCCACAGTCTCTGCTTAGGGCTACTTGAAGAGGAACAAACCATAGAGAGAAAACTGAGAACTACTTTATTTTGTCAAGTTTCAAAGAACGACTACAAACCATGTTGGATTTAGTGTTTCAAATTCATCTATGTATATAGGAGAGAACAGAGGGAAACCTAAAGTAAAAACTGCTACTGTAAACGAACGCTTCAACTTAGAAGAGGAACAAAATTTGGTGAGCCAAGTGGGATTTATCTACCGATCATTACCACCACGTTCATCAAGAATGGGTGAAAAAATATTTGCTGGTATTTTGGAAACTCGTAATTCCTTTGAAGTTTGGCAACCCCTTTCAATGAAAGTGCTTTTCCACAGTCTCTGCTTAGGGCTACTTGAAGAGGAAACAAATCATAGAGACAAAACTGAGAAATAATTTTGATGTCAAGTTTCAAAGAGCTACTACAAACCATGTTGGATTTAGTGTTCCAAATACATCTATCTATATAGGAGACAACAGAGTGAAATCTAAAAATAAAAACTGCTATTGTAAATGAATGCTTCTAACTAGAAGAACAAAATTTGTTGAGCCAAGTGGGATTTGTGTACTGATCATTACCACCAAGTATCATCAAGATTGGGTGGAAAAATATTTGCTGGTATTTTGGAAACTTGTTATTTCTAAGAAGCTTGGCAACCCCTTTCAATGAAAGTGCTTTTCCACAGTCTGTGCCTAGTGCTACTTGAAGAGGAAACAAACCATAGAGACAAAACAGAGAACTACTTTATTTTGTCAAGTTTCAAAGAGCTACTACAAACCATGTTGGATTTAGAGTTCCAAATTCATCTATCTATATAGGAGAGAGCAGAGTGAAACCTGAAAATAAAAACTGTTATTGTAAACGAACGCTTCAACCTAGAAGAACAAAATTTGGTGAGCCAAGTGGGATTGGTGTACTTGACATTACCACCACATATCATCAAGATTGGGGAAAAATATTTGCTGGTATTTTGGAAACTCGTTATTTCTTAGAAGCTTGCCAACCCCTCTCAATGAAAGTGCTTTTCCACAGATTGTGCCTAGGGCTACTTGAAGAGGAATCAAACAATAGAGACAAAAGTGAGAACTCCTTTATTTTGTTAAGTTTCAAAGAGCTACTACAAACCATGTTGGATTTAGAGTTCCAAATTCATCTATCAATATAGGAGAGAACAGAGGGAAACCTAAAAATATAAACTGCTCTTGTAAACGAACGCTTCAACCTAGAAGACCAAAATTTGGTGAGTAGTGGGATTTGTGTACCGATCATTATCACCACGTGTCATGAAGATTGGGTGAAAAAATATTTGCTGGTATTTCGGAAACTCTTAATTTCTTGGAAGCTTGGAAACTCCTCTCAATGAAAATGCTTTTCCACAGTCTGAGCCTAGGGCTACTTGAGGGGGAAACAAACCATAGAGACAAAACTGAGAACTCCTTTATTTTGTCAAGTTTCAAAGAGCTACTACAAAGTATGTTGGATTTAGTGTTCCAAATTAATCTATCTATATAGGAAAGAACAGAGTGGAACCTAAAAATAAAAACTGCTACTGTAAACGAACGCTTCAACAAAGAAGAACAAAATTTGGTGAGCTAAGTGGGATTTGTGTACTTGTCATTACCACCATGTATCAACAAGATTGGGTGAAAAAACCTTTGCTGGTATTTCGGAAACTCTTAATTTCTTGGAAGCTTGGAAACCCCTTTAAATGAAAGTGCTTTTCCTCAGTCTCTGCTTAGGGCTACTTGAAGAGGAACAAACCATAGAGAGAAAACTGAGAACTACTTTATTTTGTCAAGTTTTAAAGAACTACTACAAACCATGTTGGATTTAGAGTTTCAAATTCATCTATCTATATAGGAGAGAACACAGGGAAACCTAAAAATAAAAACTGCTACTGTAAACGAACGCTTCAACCTAGAAGAACAAAATTTTGTGAGCCAAGTGGGATTTATCTACAGATCATTACCACCACGTATCATCAAGTTTGGGTGAAAAAATATTTGCTGGAATTATGGAAAATCGTAACTCCTTTGAAGATTGGCAACCCCTTTCAATGAAAGTGCTTTTCCACAGTCTCTGCGTAGGGCTACTTGAAGAGGAACAAACCATAGAGAGAAAACTGAGAACTACTTTATTTTGTCAAGTTTCAAAGAACTACTACAAACCATGTTGGATTTAGAGTTTCAAATTCATCTATCTATATAGGAGAGAGCAGAGTGAAACCTGAAAATAAAAACTGCTATTGTAAACGAACGCTTCAACCTAGAAGAACAGAATTTGGTGAGCCAAGTGGGATTGGTGTACTTGACATTACCACCACGTATCATCAAGATTCGGGGAAAAAATATTTGTTGGTATTTTGGAAACTCCTTATTTCTTAGAAGCTTGCAAACCCCTCTCAATGAAAGTGCTTTTCCACAGTCTGTGCCTAGGGCTACTTGAAGGGGAAACAAACCATAGAGACAAAATTGAGAACTCCTTTATTTTGTCAAGTTTCAAACAGCTACTACAAACCATGTTGGATTTAGAGTTCCAAATTCATCTATCTATATAGGAGAGAACAGAGGGAAACCTAAAAATATAAACAGCCACTCTAAACGATCTCTTCAACCTAGAAGAACAAAATTTGGTGAGTCAAGTGGGATTTGTTTATGGATCATTACCACCGAGTATCATCAAGATTCGGTGAAAAAATATTTGCTGGTATTTCCGAAACTCTTAATTTCTTGGAAGCTTGGCTACCCCTTTCAATGAAAGTGCTTATCCACTTTCTCTGCTTAGGGGTACTTGAAGAAAAAACAAACCAAAGAGACAAAACTGAGAACTACTTTTTTTTTGTCAAGTTTCAAAGAGCGACTACAAACCATGTTGGATTTGGAGTTCCAAATTCATCTATCTGTATAGGAGAGAACAGAGGGAAACCTAAATATAAAAACGACTAGTGTAGACGAACGCTTCAAACTAGAAGAACAAAATTTTGTGAGCCAAGTGTGATTTGTGTAGTGATCATTACCACCATGTATCATCAAGATTGGGTGAAAAAATATTTGCTGGTATTTCGGACACTCGTAATTTCTTGGAAGCTTGGAAACCCCTTTCAATGAAAGTGCTTTTCCACAGTCTCTGCCTAGGGCTACTTGAAGAGGAAACAAACCATACAGACAAAACTGAGAACTACTTTATTTTGTCAAGTTTCAAGGAGCGACTACAAACCATGTTGGATTTAGAGTTCCAAATTCATCTATCTATATAGGAGAGAACAGAGGGAAACCTAAAAATAAAAACGACTACTGTAGAGGAACGATTCAACCTAGAAGAACAAAGTTTGGTGAGCCAAGTGGGATTTGTGTACAGATCATTACCACCAAGTATCATCAAGATTGGGTGAAAAATATTTGCTGGTATTTCGGAAACTCATTATTTCTCAGAATCTTGGAAACCCCTCTCAATAAAAATGCTTTTCCACAGTCTCTGCCTAGGGGTACTTGAAGAGGAAACAAACCATACAGACAAAACTGAGAACTACTTTATTTTGTCAAGTTTCAAGGAGCGACTACAAACCATGTTGGATTTAGAGTTCCAAAGTCATCTATCTATATAAGAGAGAACAGAGTGAAACCTACATATAAAAACTGCTACTGTATTCGAACACTTCAACATAGAAGAACAAAATTTGGTGAGCGGAGTGGGAATTGTGTCCTGATCATTACCACCACGTATCATCAAGATTGGGTGAAAAAATATTTGCTGGTGTTTCAGAAACTCGTTATTTCTTAGAAGCTTGGGAACCCCTCTCAATGAAAGTGCTTTTCCACGGTCTGTGCCTAAGACTACTTGAAGAGGAAACAAACCATAGAGACCAAACTGAGAACTTCTTTATTTTGTAAAGTTTCAAAGTGCTACTACAAACAATGTCGGATTTAGAGTTCGAAATTCATCTGTCTATATAGGATAGAACCGAGTGAACCTAAAAATATAAACTGCTACAGTAAACGAACGCTTCAACCTAGAAGAATAAAATTTAGTGAGCCAAGTAGGATTTGTGTACTTGTCATTACCACCACGTATCATCAAGATTGGGTGAAGAAATATTTGCTGGTATTTCGGAAACTCGTTATTTCTTAGAAGCTTGGCAACCCCTCTCAATGGAAATGATTTCCATAGTCTGTGCCTACGGCTACTTGAAGAGGAAACAAACCATAGAGGCAAAACTGAGAACTCCTTTATTTGGTCAAGTTTCAAAAAGCTACTACAAACCATGTTGAATTTAGAGATCTAAATTCATCTATCAATATAGGAGAGAACAATGTGAAACCTAAAAATAAAAACGGCTACTGTAAACGAACGCTTCAAACTATTAGAACAAAATTTGGTTAGCCAATTTGGATTTGTGTACCAATCATTACCACCACGTATCATCAAGATTGGGTGAAAAAATATTTGCTGGTATTTCGGAAACTCGTAATTTCTTGGAAGCTTGGCAACCCCTTTCAATGAAAGTGCTTTTTTACAGTCTATGCTTAGGGCTACTTGAAGAGGAAACAAATCATAGAGACAAAGAGCTACTACAAACCATGTTGGATTTAGAATTCCAAATTCATCTATCTATATAGGAGAGAAGAGAGGGAAACCTAAAACAATAAAGTGCTACTGTAAACGAACGCTTCAAAATAGAAGAACAAAATTTTGGTGAGTCAAGTGGGATTTGTGTACCGATCATTACCACAAGTATCATCAAGATTGGGTGAAAAAATATTTGCTGGTATTTCGGAAATGCGTAATTTCTTGGAAGATTGGCAACCCCTTTCAATGAAAGTGCTTTTCCACAGTCTCTGCTTAGGGCTACTTGAAGAGGAAAGAAACCATAGAGACAAAACTCAGAACTACTCTTTTTTTGTCAAGTTTCAAAGAGCTACTACAAACCATGTTGGATTTAGAGTTCCAAATTCATCTATCTATATAGGAGAGAACAGAGGGAATTCTATATATAAAAACTGCTACTGTAGACGAACGCTTCAACCTAGAAGAACAAAATTTGGTGAGCCAAGTGGGATTTGTGTCCTGATCATTACCACCATGTATCAACAAGATTGGGTGAAAAAATGTTTGCTGGTATTTCGAAATCTCATTATTTCTTAGAACCTTGGCAACCCCTCTCAATGAAAATGCTTTTCCAGAGTCGATGCCTAGGGCTACTTGAAGAGGAAACAAACCATAGAGACAAAACTGAGAACTCCTTTATTTGGTTTAGTTTCAAAGAGCTACTACAAACCATGTTGGATTTAGGGTTCCAAATTCATCTATCTATATACGAGAGAACGGAGTGAAACCTAAACATAATAACTGCTACTGTAGACGACGCTTCAACCTAGAAGAACAAAATTTGGTGAGCCAAGTGGGATTTGTGTACTGATCATTACCACCAACTATCACCAAGATTGGGTGAAAAAATATTTGCTGGTATTTCGGAAACTCGTAATTTCTTGGAAGCTTGGCAACCCCTCTCAATGAAAGTGCTTTTCCACAGTCTGTGCTTAGGGCTACATGAAGAGGAAACAAATCATAGAGACAAAACTGAGAACTACTTTTTTTTGTCAAGTTTCAAAGAGCTACTACAAACCATGTTGGATTTAGAGTTCCAAATTCATCTATCTATATATGAGAGAACAGAGGGAAACCTAAATATAAAAACTACTACTGTAGACGAACGCTTCAACTTAGAAGAACAAAATTTGGTGAGCCAAGTGGGATTTGTGTCCTGATCATTACCACCAAGTATCATCAAGATTGGTTGAAAAAATGTTTGCTGGTATTTCGGAATCTCGTTATATCTTAGAACCTTGGCAACCCCTCTACATGAAAGTGCTTTTCCAGAGTCGATGCCTAGGGCTACTTGAAGAGGAAACAAACCTGAGAGACAAAACTGAGCACTCCTTTATATTGTTTAGTTTCAAAGAGCTACTTCAAACCATGTTGGATTAGAGTTCCAAATTCATCAATCTATATACAAGAGAACGGAGTGAAACCTAAACATAAAAACTGCTACTGTAGACAACGCTTCAACCTAGAAGAAGAAAATTTGGTGAGCCAAGTGGGATTTGTCTACTGACCATTACCACCAAGTATCATCAAGATTGGGTGAAAAAATATTTGCTGGTATTTCGGAAACTCGTAATTTCTTAGAAGATTGTCAACCCCTTTCAAAGAAAGTGCTTTTCCACAGTCTGTGCTTATTGGTACTTTAAGAGGAAACAAATCATAGAGAAAAAACTGAGAACTGCTTTTTTTTGTCAAGTTTCAAAGAGCTACTACCAACCATGTTGTATTTAGAGTTCCAAATTCATCTATCTATATAGAAGAGAACAGAGGGAAACCTAAATATAAAAACTGCTACTATAGACGAACTCTTCAACCTAGAAGAACACAATTTGGTGAGCCAAGTGGGATTTGTGTACTGATCATTACCAAGAAGTATCACCAAGATTGGGTGAAAAAATATTTGCTGGTATTTCGTAAACTCGTAATTTCTTGGAAGCTTGGCAACCCATCTCAATGAAAGTGCTTTTCCACAGTCTGTGCTTAGGGCTACATGAAGAGGAAACAAATCATAGAGAAAAAACTGAGAACTACTTTTTTTTGTCAAGTTTCAAAGAGCTACTACAAACCATGTTGGATTTAGAGTTCCAAATTCATCTGTCTATATAGGATGGAACAGAATGACACCTAAAAATAAAAACTGCTAATGTAAACGAACGCTTCATCCTAGATGAACAAAATTTGGTGAGCCAACTGGGATTTGTGTACTTGTCATTACCACCACGTATCATCAAGATTGGGTGAAAAAATATTTGCTGGTATTTCGGAAAATCGTAATTTCTTGGAAGCTTGGCAACCCCTTTCAATGAAAGTGCTTTTCCACAGTCTCTGGCTAGGGCTAGTTGAAGAGGAAACAAACCATAGAGACACAACTGAGAACTCCTTTATTTTGTCAAGTTTCAAAGAGCTACTGCAAACCATGTTGGATTTAGAGTTCCAAATTCATCTATCTATATGGGAGAGCACAGACTGAAACCTAAAAATCAAAACTGCTACTGTAGACGAACGCTTCAACCTAGAAGAACAAAATTTGGTGAGCCAAGTGGGATTTGTGTACTGATCATTACCACCAAGTATCATCAAGATTGGGTGAAAAAATATTTGCTGGTATTTCGGAGATTCGTTATTTCTCAGAAGCTTGGCAACCCCTCTCAATGAAAATCCTTTTCCACAGTCAGTGCCTATGGCTACTTGAAGAGAAAACAAACCATAGAGACAAAACTGAGAACTCCTTTATTTTGTCAAGTTTCAAAGAGCTACTAACAACCATGTTGAATTTAGAGTTCCAAATTCATCTATCTATATAAGAGAGAACAGAGTGAAACCTAAATATATAAACTGCTACTGTAAACGAACGCTTCAACCTAGAAGAACAAAATTAGGTGAGTCAAGTGGGATTTGTGTACCGATCATTACCACCAAGTATCATCAAGATTGGGTGAAAAAATATTTGCTGGTATTTCGGAAACTCGTAATTTCTTGGAAGCTTGGCAACCCCTCTCAATGAAAGTGCTTTTCCACAGTCCGTGCTTAGGGCTACATGAAGAGGAAACAAATCATAGAGACAAAACTGAGAACTACTTTTTTTTGTCAAGTTTCAAAGAGCTAATACAAACCTTGTTGGATTTAGAGTTCCAAATTCATCTATCTATATAGGAGAGAACAGACGGGAACCTAAAAATATAAATAGCTACTGTAAACGAAGGATTCAAACTAGAAGAACAAAATTGGGTGAGTCAAGTGGGATTTGTGTACGAATCATTACCACCAAGTGTCATCAAGATTGGGTGAAAAAATATTTGCTGGTATTTCGGAAACTCGATATTTCTTAGAAGTTTGGCATCCCCTCTAAATGAAAGTGCTTTTCAACAGTCTGTGCCTACAGCTACTTGAAGAGGAAACAAACCCTAGAGACACAACTGAGAACTCCTTTATTTCGTCAAGTTTCAAAGAGCTACTACAAACCATGTTGGATTTAGAGTTTCAAATTCATCTATCCATATAGGAGACAACAGAGGAAAACCTAAATATAAAAACTGCTTCTCTACACGAACGCTTCAACCAAGAAGAAGAAAATTTGGTGAGCCAAGTGGGATTTGTGTACTGATCATTATCACCAAGTATCATCAAGATTGGGTGAAAAAGTATTTGCTGGTATTTCGAAAACTCGTTATTTCTTAGAAGCTTGGCAGTCATTCTCAATGAAAGTGCTTTTGCACAGTCTGTGCCTATGGCTATTTGAAGAGGTAACAAACCTTACAGACACAACTGAGAACTCCTTCATTTTTTCAAGATTCAAAGAGCTACTACAAACTATGTTGGATTTAGAGTTCCAAATTCATCTATCTATATAGGATAGAACAGAATGACACCTAAAAATAAAAACTGCTAATGTAAACGAACGCTTCATCCTAGATGAACATAATTTGGTGAGCCAACTGGGATTTGTGTACTTGTCATTACCACCACGTATCATCAAGATTGGGTGAAAAAATATTTGCTGGTATTTCGGAAAATCGTAATTTCTTGGAAGCTTGCAACCCCTTTCAATGAAAGTGCTTTTCCACAGTCTCTGGCTAGGGCTAGTTGAAGAGGAAACAAACCATAGAGACACAACTGAGAACTCCTTTATTTTGTCAATTTTCAAAGAGCTACTGCAAACCATGTTGGATTTAGGGTTCCAAATTCATCTATCTATATGGGAGAGCACAGACTGAAACCTAAAAATAAAAACTGCCACTGTAGACTAACGCTTCAACCTAGAAGATCAAAATTTGCTGAGCCAAGTGGGATTTGTGTACTTGTCATTACCACCACGTATCATCAAGATTGGGTCAAAAAATATTTGCTGGTATTTTCGAAACTCGTAATTTTTTGGAAGCTTGGCAACCGCTTTCAATGAAAGTGCTTTTCCACAGTCTCTGCCTATGGCTACTTGAAGAGGAAACAAACCATAGAGACAAAACTAAGAACTCCTTTATTTTGTCAAGTTTCAAAGAGCTACTACAAACCATGTTGGATTTAGAGTTCCAAATTCATCTATCTATATAGGAGAGAACGGAGGGAAACCTAAATATAAAAACTGCTACTGTAGATGAACGCTTCAACCTAGAAGAAGAAAATTTGGTGAGACAAGTAGGATTTTTGTACTGATCATTACCAGCCAGTATTATCAAGATTGGGTGAAAAAATATTTGCTGGTATTTTGGAAACTCGTTATTTCTTGGAAGCTTGGCAAACCCTCTCAATGAAAATGCTTTTCCACAGTCTGTGCTTAGGACTACTTGAAGAAGAATCAAACCATAGAGAAAAAACTGAGAACTCCTTTATTCTTCAAGTTTCAAAGAGCTACTACAAACTATGTTGGATTTAGACTTCCAAATTCATCTATCTATATAGGATAGAACAGATTGACACCTAAAAATAAAAACTGCTACTGTAAACGAACGCTTCAACCTAGAAGAGCAAAATTTGGTGAGTCAAGTGGAATTTGTGTACTTGTCATTACCACCACGTATCATCAAGATTGGGTGAAAAAATATTAGCTGGTATTTCGGAAACTCGTTATTTCTTAGAAGCTTGGTAACCCCTCTCAATGAAAGTGCTTTTCCACAGCCTGTACTTAGGGTTACTTGAAGAGTAAACAAACCATAGAGATAAAACTGAGAACTCCTTCTCTTTGTCAAGTTTCAAAGAGCAACTACAAACCATGTTGGATTTAGAGTTCCAAATTCATCTATCTATATAGGATAGAACAGAGTGACACCTAAATATAAAAACTGCTACTGTAAACGAACGATTCAACCTAGAACAACAAAATTTGGTGAGCCAAGTGGGATTTGTGTACTTGTCATTACCACCACGCATCATCAAGATTGGGTGAAAAAATATGTGCTGGTATTTTGCAAACTCATAATTTCTTGGAAGGTGGCAACCTCTTTCAATGAAAGTGCTTTTCCACAGTCTCTGCCTAGGGCTACTTGAAGAGGATACAAACCATAGAGACAAAATTGAGAACTACTTTTTTTTTGTCAAGTTTCAAAAAGCTACTACAAACCATGTTGGATTTAGAGTTCCAAATTCATCTATCTATATATATGAGAACAGAGTGAAACCTAAAAAAAAAAAAAAAAACTGCTACCGTAATCGAACGCTTCAACCTAGAAGAACAAAATTTGGTGAGCCAAGTGGGATTTGTGTACTTGTCATTACCAAAACGTATCATCAAGATTGGGTGAAAAAATATTAGCTGGTATTTCGGAAAATCGTAACTTCTTGGAAGCTTGGCAACCCCTTTCAATGAAAGTGCTTTTCCACAGTCTCTGCCTAGGGCTACTTGAAGAGGAAACAAACCATAGAGACAAAACTGAGAACTCCTTTATTTTGTCAAGTTTCAAAGAGCTACTACAAACCATGTTGGATTTAGAGTTCCAAATTCATCTATCTATATAAGAGAGAACAGAGTGAAACCTAAAAATATAAACTGCTACTGTAAACGAACGCTTCAACCTAGAAGAAGAAAATTTGGTGAGCCATGTGAGATTTGTTTACTGATCATTACCACTCAGTATCATCAAGATTGGGTGAAAAAATATTTGCTGGTATTTCGGAAACTCGTTATTTCTTAGAAGCTTGGTAACCCCTCTCAATGAAAGTGCTTTTCCACAGCCTGTACTTAGGGTTACTTGAAGAGTAAACAAACCATAGAGATAAAACTGAGAACTCCTTCTCTTTGTCAAGTTTCAAAGAGCAACTACAAACCATGTTGGATTTAGAGTTCCAAATTCATCTATCTATATAGGATAGAACAGATTGACACCTAAAAATAAAAACTGCTACTGTAAACGAACGATTCAACCTAGAACAACAAAATTTGGTGAGCCAAGTGGGATTTGTGTACTTGTCATTACCACCACGCATCATCAAGATTGGGTGAAAAAATATGTGCTGGTATTTTGCAAACTCGTAATTTCTTGGAAGGTGGCAACCTCTTTCAATGAAAGTGCTTTTCCACAGTCTCTGCCTAGGGCTACTTGAAGAGGATACAAACCATAGAGACAATATTGAGAACTACTTTTTTTTTGTCAAGTTTCAAAAAGCTACTACAAACCATGTTGGATTTAGAGTTCCAAATTCATCTATCTATATATATGAGAACAGAGTGAAACCTAAAAAAAAAAAAAAAAACTGCTACCGTAAACGAACGCTTCAACCTAGAAGAACAAAATTTGGTGAGCCAAGTGGGATTTGTGTACTTGTCATTACCACCACGTATCATCAAGTTTGGGTGAAAAAATATTTGCTCGTATTTTGGAAACTCGTAATTTCTTGAAGCTTGGCAACCCCTTTCAATGAAAGTGCTTTTTTGCAGTCTCTGCTTAGGGCTACTTGAAGAGGAAACAAACCATAGAGAAAAAACTGAGAACTCCTTTATTTTGTCAAGTTTCAAAGAGCTACTACAAACTATGTTGGATTTAGAGTTCCAAATTCATCTATCTATATAGGATAGAACAGATTGACACCTAGAAATAAAAACTGCTACTGTAAACGAACGCTTCAACCTAGAAGAGCAAAATTTGGTGAGCCAAGTGGGATTTGTGTACTTGTCATCACCACCACGTATCATCAAGATTGGGTGAAAAAATATTTGCTGGTATTTCGAAAAATCGTAACTTCTTGGAAGCTTGGCAACCCCTTTCAATGAAAGTGCTTTTCCACAGTCTCTGCCTAGGGCTACTTGAAGAGGAAATAAACCATAGAGACAAAACTGAAAACTCCTTTATTTTGTCAAGTTTCAAAGAGCTACTACAAACCATGTTGGATTTAGAGTTCCAAATTCATCTATCTATATATATGAGAACAGAGTGAAACCTAAAAAAAAAAAACTGCTACTGTCGACGAACGTTTAAACCTAGAAGAAAAATTTGGTGAGCCAAGTGTTATTTGTGTACTGATCATTACCACCAAGGATCATGAAGATGGGTGAAAAAATATTTGCTGGTATTTCGGAAACTCGTAATTTCTTGGAAGCTTTGCAACCCCTTTCAATGAAAGTGCGTTTCCACAGTCTTTGCTTAGGGCTACTTAAAGAGGAAACAAATCATAGAGAAAAAACTGAGAACTACTTTTTTTGTCAATTTTCAAAGAGCTACTACAAAAAATGTTGGATTTAGAGATCCAAATTCATCTATCTATATAGGAGAGAACAGAGGGAAACCTAAATATAAAAACTGCTACTGTAGACGAACGCTTCAAACTAGAAGAACAAAACTTGGTGAGCCAAGTGTGATTTGTGTCCTGATCATTAAGACCAAGTATCATCAAGTTTGGGTGAAAAAATATTTGCTGGTATTTCGGAAACTCGTTATTTCTTTGAACCTTGGCAACCCCTCTCAATGAAAGTGCTTTTCCACAGTCTGTGCCTAGGGCTACTTTAAGAGGAAACAAACCCTAGAGACAAAACTGAGAACTCCTTTATTTTGTCAAGTTTCAAGGAGCTACTACAAACCATGTTGGATTTAGAGTTCCAAATTCATCTATCTATATAGGATAGAACAGAGTGACACCTAAAAATAAAAACTGCTACTGTAAACCCACGCTTCAACCTAGAAGAACAAAATTTGGTGAGCCAAGTGGGGTTTGTGTACTGATCATTACCACCAAGTATCATCAAGATTGTGTGAAAAAATATTTTCTGGTATTTTGGAAACTCGTTTCTTAGAAGCTTGGCAAACCCTCTCAATGAAAGTGCTTTTCCACAGTCTGTGCCTTGGGCTACTTGAAGAGGAAACAAACCATAGAGACAAAACTGAGAACTCCTTTATTTTGTCAAGTTTCAAAGAGCTACTACAAACTATGTTGGATTTAGAGTTCCAAATTCATCTATCTATATAGGATAGAACAGAGAGACACCTAAAAATAAAAACTGCTACTGTAGATGAACGCTTAAACCTAGAAGAACAAAACTTGTTGAGCCAAGTGTTATTTGTGTACTGATCATTACCACCAAGTATCATCAAGATTGGGTGAAAAAATATTTGCTGGTATTTCGGAATCTCGTAATTTCTTGGAAGCTTGCAACCCCTTTCAATGAAAGTGCTTTTAAACAGTCTCTGCTTAGGGCTACTTAAAGAGGAAACAAACCTTACAGAAAAAACTGAGAACTCCTTTATTTTGTCAATTTTCAAAGAGCTACTACAAAAAATATTGGATTTAGAGTTCCAAATTCATCTATCTATATAGGAGAGAACAGAGTGAAACCTAAATATAAAAACTGCTACTGTAGACGAACGCTTCAACCTAGAAGAACAAAATTTGGTGAGCCAAGTGGGATTTGTGTCCTGATCATTAACACCAAGTATCATCAAGATTGGGTCAAAAAATATTTGCTGGTATTTTGGAAACTCGTAATTTCTTGGAAGCTTGGCAACCCCTTTCAATGAAAGTGCTTTTCCACAGTCTGTGCCTATGGCTACTTGAAGAGGAAACAAACCATAGAGACAAAACTAAGAACTCCTTTATTTTGTCAAGTTTCAAATAGCTACTACAAACCATGTTGGATTTAGAGTTCCAAATTCATCTATCTATATAGGAGAGAACGGAAGGAAACTTAAATATAAAAACTGCTACTGTAGATGAACGCTTCAACCTAGAAGAAGAAAATTTGGTGAGACAAGTAGGATTTTTGTACTGATCATTACCAGCCAGTATTATCAAGATTGGGTGAAAAAATATTTGCTGGTATTTTGGAAACTCGTTGTTTCTTAGAAGCTTGGCAAACCCTCTCAATGAAAATGCTTTTCCACAGTCTGTGCTTAGGACTACTTGAAGAAGAATCAAACCATAGAGAAAAAACTGAGAACTCCTTTATTCTTCAAGTTTCAAAGAGCTACTACAAACTATGTTGGATTTAGAGTTCCAAATTCATCTATCTATATAGGATAGAACAGATTGACACCTAAAAATAAAAACTGCTACTGTAAACGAACGCTTCAACCTAGAAGAGCAAAATTTGGTGAGTCAAGTCGAATTTGTGTACTTGTCATTACCACCACGTATCATCAAGATTGGGTGAAAAAATATTAGCTGGTATTTCGGAAAATCGTAACTTCTTGGAAGCTTGGCAACCCCTTTCAATGAAAGTGCTTTTCCACAGTCTCTGCCTAGGGCTACTTGAAGAGGAAACAAACCATAGAGACAAAACTGAGAACTCCTTTATTTTGTCAAGTTTCAAAGAGCTACTGCAAACCATGTTGGATGTAGAGTTCCAAATTCATCTATCTATATAAGAGAGAACAGAGTGAAATCTAAAAATATAAACTGCTACTGTAAACGAACGCTTCAACCTAGAAGAAGAAAATTTGGTGAGCCATGTGAGATTTGTTTACTGATCATTACCACTCAGTATCATCAAGATTGGGTGAAAAAATATTTGCTGGTATTTCGGAAACTCGTTATTTCTTTGAAGCTTGGTAACCCCTCTCAATGAAAGTGCTTTTCCACAGCCTGTACTTACGGTTACTTGAAGAGTAAACAAACCATAGAGATAAAACTGAGAACTCCTTCTCTTTGTCAAGTTTCAAAGAGCAACTACAAACCATGTTGGATTTAGAGTTCCAAATTCATCTATCTATATAGGATAGAACAGAGTGACACCTAAATATAAAAACTGCTACTGTAAACGAACGATTCAACCTAGAACAACAAAATTTGGTGAGCCAAGTGGGATTTGTGTACTTGTCATTACCACCACGCATCATCAAGATTGGGTGAAAAAATATGTGCTGGTATTTTGCAAACTCGTAATTTCTTGGAAGGTGGCAACCTCTTTCAATGAAAGTGCTTTTCCACAGTCTCTGCCTAGGGCTACTTGAAGAGGATACAAACCATAGAGACAAAATTGAGAACTACTTTTTTTTGTCAAGTTTCAAAAAGCTACTACAAACCATGTTGGATTTAGAGTTCCAAATTCATCTATCTATATATATGAGAACAGAGTGAAACCTAAAAAAAAAAAAAAAAAACTGCTACCGTAAACGAACGCTTCAACCTAGAAGAACAAAATTTGGTGAGCCAAGTGGGATTTGTGTACTTGTCATTACCACCACGTATCATCAAGTTTGGGTGAAAAAATATTTGCTCGTATTTTGGAAACTCGTAATTTCTTGGAAGCTTGGCAACCCCTTTCAATGAAAGTGCTTTTTTACAGTCTCTGCTTAGGGCTACTTGAAGAGGAAACAAACCATAGAGAAAAAACTGAGAACTCCTTTATTTTGTCAAGTTTCAAAGAGCTACTACAAACTATGTTGGATTTAGAGTTCCAAATTCATCTATCTATATAGCATAGAACAGATTGACACCTAGAAATAAAAACTGCTACTGTAAACGAACGCTTCAACCTAGAAGAGCAAAATTTGGTGAGCCAAGTGTTATTTGTGTACTGATCATTACCACCAAGGATCATGAAGATGGGTGAAAAAATATTTGCTGGTATTTCGGAAACTCGTAATTTCTTGGAAGCTTGGCAACCCCTTTCAATGAAAGTGCGTTTCCACAGTCTTTGCATAGGGCTACTTAAAGAGGAAACAAATCATAGAGAAAAAACTGAGAACTACTTTTTTTGTCAATTTTCAAAGAGCTACTACAAAAAATGTTGGATTTAGAGATCCAAATTCATCTATCTATATAGGAGAGAACAGAGGGAAACCTAAATATAAAAACAGCTACTGTAGACGAACGCTTCAAACTAGAAGAACAAAACTTGGTGAGCCAAGTGTGATTTGTGTCCTGATCATTAAGACCAAGTATCATCAAGTTTGGGTGAAAAAATATTTGCTGGTATTTCGGAAACTCGTTATTTCTTTGAACCTTGGCAACCCCTCTCAATGAAAGTGCTTTTCCACATTCTGTGCCTAGGGCTACTTTAAGAGGAAACAAACCATAGAGACAAAACTGAGAACTCCTTTATTTTGTCAAGTTTCAAGGAGCTACTACAAACCATGTTGGATTTAGAGTTCCAAATTCATCTATCTATATAGGATAGAACAGAGTGACACCTAAAAATAAAAACTGCTACTGTAAACCCACGCTTCAACCTAGAAGAACAAAATTTGGTGAGCCAAGTGGGATTTGTGTACTGATCATTACCACCAAGTATCATCAAGATTGTGTGAAAAAATATTTTCTGGTATTTTGGAAACTCGTTTCTTAGAAGCTTGGCAAACCCTCTCAATGAAAGTGCTTTTCCACAGTCTGTGCCTTGGGCTACTTGAAGAGGAAACAAACCATAGAGACAAAACTGAGAACTCCTTTATTTTGTCAAGTTTCAAAGAGCTACTACAAACTATGTTGGATTTAGAGTTCCAAATTCATCTATCTATATAGGATAGAACAGAGTGAAACCTACATATAAAAACTGCTACTGTAGATGATCGCTTCAACCTAGAAGAACACAATTTGGTGAGCCAAGTGGGATTTGTGTACTGATCTTTACGTCCACGTATCATCAAGATTGGGTGAAAAAATATTTGCTGGTATGTCGGAAACTCATTTTTTCTTAGAAGCTAGGCAACCCCTCTCAATGAAAATGCTTTTGCACAGTCTTTGCTTCGGGCTACTTGAAGAGGAAACAAACCATAGAGACAAAACTGAGAACTACTTTATTTTGTCAAGTATCAAAGAGCTACTACAAACCATGTTGGATTTAGAGTTCCAAAGTCATCTATCTATATAGGAGAGAACAGAGGGAAACCTAAATATGAAAACTGCTACTGTAAACGAACGCTTCAACCTAGAAGAACAAAATTTGGTGAGCCAAGTGGGATTTCTGTAGTGATCATTACCACCAAGTATCATCAAGATTGGGTGAAAAAATATTTGCTGGTATTTCTGAAACTCGATATTTCTTAGAAGCTTGGCAACCCCTCTCAATGAAAGTGCTTTTCCACATTCTGTGCTTAGGGCTACTTGAAGAGGAAAAAAACTATAGAGACAAAACTGAGAACTCCTTTATTTTGTCAGGTTTCAAAGAGATAATACAAACCATGTTGGATTTAGAGTTCCAAATTCATCTATCTATATAGGAGAGAACAGAGGGAAACCTAAATATAAAAACTGCTACTATAGACGAACGCTTCAACCTAGAAGAACAAAATTTGGTGAGCCATGTGGGATTTGTGTACTTATCATTACCACCGAGTATCATCAAGATTGGGTGAAAAAATATTTGCTGCTATTTTGGAAAATCGATATTTCTTAGAAGCTTGGCAACCCCTCTCAATGAAAGTGCTTTTCCACAGCCTGTGCTTAGGGCTACTTGAAGAGGAAACAAACCATAGAGACAAAACTAGAAATCCTTTATTTTGTCAAGTTTCAAAGAGCTACTACAAACCATGTTGGATTTAGAGTTCCAAATTCATCTATCTATATAAGAGAGAACAGAGTGAAACCTACATATAAATACTCCTACTGTAGATGAACGCTTCAACCTAGAAGAACACAATTTGGTGAGCCCAGTGAGATTTGTGTACTGATCATTACCACCACGTATCATCAAGTTTGGGTGAAAATATATTTGCTGGCTTTTCGGAAACTCATTATTTCTTAGAAGCTTGGCAACCCCTCTCAATGAAAGTGCTTTTCCACAGTCTGTGCCTAGGGCTACTTGAAGAGGTAACAATCCATTGAGACAAAACTGAGAACTCCTTTATTTTGTCAAGTTTCAAAGAGCTATTACAAACAATGTTGGATTTAGAGTTCCAAATTCATCTATCTATATAGGAGAGTACAGAGTGAAACCTAAAAATAAAAACTGCTTTTGTAAACGAATATTTCAACCTAGAAGAACAAAATTTGGTGAGCCAAGTGGAATTTGTGTACTTGTCATTACCACCACGCATCATCAAGATTGGGTGAAAAAATATTTGCTGGCATTTCGGAAACTCATTATTTCTTAGAAGCTTGGCGACCCCTCTCAATGAAAGTGCTTTTCCACAGTCTGTGCCTATGGCTACTTGAAGAGGAAACAAACCATAGAGAAAAAACTGAGAACTACTTTATTTTGTCAAGTTTCAAAGAGCTACTACAAACCATGTTGGATTTAGAGTTCCAAATTCAACTATCTATATAGTAGAGAAAAGAGTGAAACCTAAAAATAAAAACTGCTACTGTGAACGAACGCTTCAACCTAGAAGAACAAAATTTGGTGAGCCAAGTGGGATTTGTGTACTTGTCATTACCTCCACGTATCATCAAGATTGGGTGAAAAAATATGTGCTTGTATTTTGGAAACTCTTAATTTCTTAAAAGCTTGGCAACCCCTTTCAATGAAAGTGCTTTTCCACAGTCTCTGCCTAGGGCTACTTGAAAAGGAAACAAACCATAGAGACAAAACTGAGAACTCCTTTATTTTGTCAAGTTTCAAAGAGCTACTACAAACCATGTTGGATTTAGAGTTCCAAATTCATCTATCTATATAGGAGAGAACAGAGGGAATCCTCAATATAAAAACTGCTACTGTAGACGAATGCTTCAACCTAGAAGAACAAAATTTGGTGAGCCAAGTGTTATTTGTGTACTGATCATTACCACCAAGGATCATGAAGATGGGTGAAAAAATGTTTGCTGGTATTTCGGAAACTCGTAATTTCTTAGAAGCTTGGCAACCCCTTTTAATGAAAGTGCTTTTCCACGTTCTGTGTTTAGGGCTACTTGAAGAGGAAACAAACCATAGAGACAAAACTGAGAACTCCTTTATTTTGTGAGGTTTCAAAGAGCTAATACAAACCATGTTGGATTTAGAGTTCCAAATTCATCTGTCTATATAAGAGAGAAGAGAGTGAAACCTAAATATAAAAACTGCTACTGTAGACGACCGCTTCAACCTAGAAGAACACAGTTTGTTGAGCCAAGTGGAATTTGTGTACTGATCATTACCACCACGTATCATCAAGATTGGGTGAAAAAACATTTGCTGGTATTTCGGAGACTCGTTATTTCTTAGAAGATTGGCAACCCCTCTCAGTGAAAGTGCTTTTCCATAGTCTGTGCCTAGGGCTACTTGAAGAGGAAACAAATTAAAGAGACAAACTGAGAACTCCTTTATTTTATCAAGTTTCAAAGAGCTACTACAAACCATGTTGGATTTAGAGTTACAAATTCATCTATCTATATAGGAGAGAACAGAGTGAAACCTAAACATAAAAACTGCTGCTGTAGACGAACGCTTAAACCTAGAAGAACAAAATTTGGTGAGCCAAGTAGGATTTGTGTACTGATCATTACCACCAAGTATCATCAAGATTGGGTGAAAAAATCTTTGCTGGTATTTCGGATACTCGTTATTTCTTAGAAGCTTGGCAACCCCTGTCAATGAAATTGCTTTTCCACAGTCTGTGCCTAGGGCTACTTGAAGAGGAAACAAACCATAGAGACAAAAGTGAAAACTCCTTTATTTTGACAAGTTTCAAAGAGCTACTACAAACCATGTTGGATTTAGAGTTCCAAATTCATCTATCTATATAGGAGAGAACAGAGGGAAACCTAAAATAAAAACTACTACTGTAAACGAACGCTTTTACCTAGAAGAAGAAAATTTGGTGAGAAAAGTGGGATTTGTGTACCGACCACTACCACCACGTATCATCAAGATTGAGTGAAAAAATATTTGCCGGTATTTCGAAGACTCGTAATTTCTTGGAAGGTTGGCAACCCCTTTCAATGAAAGTGCTTTTCCACATTGTCTGCTTAGGGCTACTTGAAGAGGAAACAAATCATAGAGACAAAACTGACACACACAGACTGTGGAAAATCACTTTCATTGAGAGGGCTTGCCAAGCTTCTAAGAAATAACGAGTTTCTGAAATACCATCAAATATTTTTTCACCCAATCTTGATGATACCTGGTGGTAATGACAAGTACACCAATCCCACTTGGCTCCCCAAATTTTGTTCTTCTAGGTTGAAGCGTTCGTTTACAATAGCAGTTTTTATTTTTAGGTTTCACTCTGTTCTCTCCTATATAGATAGATGAATTTGGAATTCTAAATCCAACATGGTTTGTAGTTGCTTTTGAAACTTGACAAAAAAAAAGTAGTTCTCAGTTTTGTCTCTATGGTATTTTTTTTTTTAATTAGCCCTAAGCAGAGACTGTGGAAAACACTTTCCTTGAAAGGGGTTGCCAAGCTTTCAAGAAATAACGAGTTTACGAAATACCAGCAAATATTCTTTCACCCAATCTTGATGATACTTGGTGGTAATGATCAGTACACAAATCCTACTTGGCTCACCAAATTTTGTTCTTCTAGGTTGAAGCGTTCTTCTACAGCAGCAGTTTTTATATTTAAGTTTCACTCTGTTCTCTTCTACATAGATAGATGAATTTGGAACTCTATATCCAACATGGTTTGTAGTAGCTCTTTGAAACTTGGCAAAATATAGTAGTTCTCAGTTTTGTCACTATGCTTTGTTTCCTCTTCAATTAGCCCTACTCACAGACTTTGGAAAAGCACTTTCAATGAGAAGGGTTTCCAAGCTTCTAAGAAATAAATAGTTTCCGAAATACCAGCAAATATTTTTTCATCCAATCTTGATGACACTTGGTGGTAATGATCAGGACACAAATCGCACTTGGCTCACCAAATTTTGTTTCCAGGTTGAAGCGTTCGTTTACAGTAGCAGTTTTTATTTTTAGGTTTCACTCTGTTCTCTCCTATACAAATAGATGAATTTGGATCTCTAAATCCAACATGGTTTGTAGTAGGTCTTTGAAACTGGACAAAAAAAAAAGTAGTTCTCAGTTTTGTCTCTGTGATTTGTTTCCACTTCAAGTAGCCCTAAGCAGAGACTGTGGAAAAGCACTTTCATTGAAAGGGGTTGCCAAGCGTCCAAGAAATTACGAGTTTCCGAAATACCAGCAAATATTTTTTCAACCAATCTGGATGATACGTGGTGCTAATGACAAGTACACAAATCCCACTTGGCTCACCAAATTTTGTTCTTCTAGGTTGAAGCACACGTTTACAGTAGCAGTTTTAATTTTTGTTTCACTGTGTTCTCTCCTTTATAGATAGATGAATTTGGAACTCTAAATCCAACATGGTTTCTAGTAGCTCTTTGAAACGTGACAAAATAACGAAGTTCTCAGGTTTGTCTCTATGGTTTGTTTCCTCTTCAAGTAGCCCTAGGCACAGACTGTGGAAAGCACTTTCACTGAGAGGGGTTGCCAAGCTTCTAAGAAATAACGAGTTTCCGAAATACCAGCAAATATTTTTTCACCCAATCTTGATGATACGTGGTGGTAATGACAAGTACACAATTCAAGCTTGGCTCACCAAATTTTGTTCTCCTAGGTTGAAGCGTTCGTTTACAGTAGCAGTTTTTATTTTTAGGTTTCACTCTGTTCTCTCCTATAGAGATAGATAAATTTGGAACTCTAACTCCAACATGGTTTGTAGTAGCTCTTTGAAACTTGACAAAATAAAGGAGTTCTCAGATTTGTCTCTATGGTTTGTTTCCTCTTCAAGTACCCCTAGGCACAGACTGTGGAAAAGCACCTTAATTGAAAGGGGTTGCCAAGCTTCCAAGAAATTACGAGTTTCCGAAATACCAGCAAATATTTTTTCACCCAATCTTGATGATACGTGGTGGTAATGACAAGTACACAAATCCCACTCTCACCAAATTTTGTTCTTCTAGGTTGAAGCGTTCGTTTACAGTAGCAGTTTTTATTTTTAGGTTTCACTCTGTTCTCTCCTATAGAGATAGATGAATTTGGAACTCTAACTCCAACATGGTGTGTAGTAGCTCTTTGATACTTGACAAAATAAAGGAGTTCTCAGATTTGTCTCTATGGTTTGTTTCCGCTTCAAGTACCCCTAGGCACAGACTGTGGAAAAGCACTTTCATTGAAGGGGTTGCCAATCTTCCAAGAAATTACGAGTTTCCGAAATACCAGCAAATATTTTTTCACCAAATCTTGATGATACGTGGTGGTAATGAAAAGTACACAAATCCCACTTGGCTCACCAAGTTTTGTTCTTCTAGGTTGAAGCACACGTTTACAGTAGCAGTTTTTATTTTTGTTTCACTGTGTTCTCTCCTTTATAGATAGATGAATTTGGAACTCTAAATCCAACATGGTTTCTAGTAGCTCTTTGAAACGTGACAAAATAACGAAGTTCTCAGGTTTGTCTCTATGGTTTGTTTCCTCTTCAAGTAGCCCTAGGCACAGTCTGTGGAAAGCACTTTCATTGAGAGGGGTTGCCAAGCTTCTAAGAAATAACGAGTTTCCGAAATACCAGCAAATATTTTTTCACCCAATCTTGATTATACTTGGTCGTAATGACAAGTACGCAATTCAAGCTTGGCTCACCAAATTTTGTTCTCCTATGTTGAAGCGTTCGTTTACAGTAGCAGTTTTTATTTTTAGGTTTCACTCTGTTCTCTCCTATATAGATACATGAATTTGGAACTCTAAATCCAACAAGGTTTGTAGTAGCTCTTTGAAACTTGACAAAATAAAGGAGTTCTCAGATTTGTCTCTATGGTTTGTTTCCTCTTCAAGTAGCCCTAGGCACATACTGTGAAAAGCACTTTCATTGAAAGGGGTTGCCAAGCTTCCAAGAAATTACGAGTTTCCGAAATACCAGCAAATATTTTTTCACCCAATCTTGATGATACGTGGTGGTAATGACAAGTACACAAATCCCACTCTCACCAAATTTTGTTCTTCTAGGTTGAAGCGTTCGTTTACAGTAGCAGTTTTTATTTTTAGGTTTCACTCTGTTCTCTCCTATAGAGATAGATGAATTTGGAACTCTAACTCCAACATGGTTTGTAGTAGCTCTTTGAAACTTGACAAAATAAAAGATTTCTCAGATTTGTCTCTATGGTTTGTTTCCTCTTCAAGTACCCCTAGGCACAGACTGTGGAAAAGCACTTTCATTGAAGGGGTTGCCAATCTTCCAAGAAATTACGAGTTTCCGAAATACCAGCAAATATTTTTTCGCCAAATCTTGATGATACGTGGTGGTAATGAAAAGTACACAAATCCCACTTGGCTCACCAAATTTTGTTCTTCTAGGTTGAAGTGTTCGTTTACAGTAGCAGTTTATATTTTTAGGTTTCAGTCTGTTCTCTCCTATATAGATAGATGAATTTGGAACTCTAAATCCAACATGGTTGGTAGTAGCTTTTGAAACTTGACAAAAAAAAGTAGTTCTCAATTTTGTCTCTATGGTTTCTTTCCTCTTCAAGTAGCCCTAGGCAGAGACTGTGGAAAAGCACTTTCATTGAAAAGGGTTTCCAAGCCTCCAAGAAATTACGAGTATCCAAAATACCAGCAAATATTTTTTCACCCAATCATGATGATACGTGGTAGTAATGACAAGTACACAAATCCCACTTGGCTCACCAATATTTGTTCTTCTAAGTTGAAGCGTTCGTCTACAGTAGCAGTTTTTATATTTAGAATTCACTCTATTCTCTCCTTTATAGATAGATGAATTTGGAACTCTAAATCCAACATGGTTTGCAGTAGCTCTTTGAAACTTGACAAAAAAAAGGAGTTCTCAGTTTTTTCTCTATGGTTTGTTTCCTCTTCAAGTAGCCCTAGGCATGGACTGTGGAAAAGCACTTTCATTGAGAGGGGTTGCCAAGCTTCTAAGAAAAAACGAGTTTCCGAAATACCAGCAAATATTTTTTCACCCAATCTTGATGACACTTGGTGGTAATGATCAGGACACAAATCGCACTTGGCTCACCAAATTTTGTCTTCTAGGTTGAAGCGTTCGTCTACAGTAGCAGTTTTTATATTTAGGTTTCCCTCTGTTCTCTCCTATATAGATAGATGAATTTGGAACTCTAAATCCAACATGGTTGGTAGTAGCTTTTTGAAACTTGACAAAAAAAAGTAGTTCTCAATTTTGTCTCTATGGTTTCTTTCCTCTTCATGTAGCCCTAGGCAGAGACTGTGGAAAAGCATTTTCATTGAAAAGGGTTGCCAAGCTTCCAAGAAATTACGAGTATCCAAAATACCAGCAAATATTTTTTCACCCAATCTTGATGACACTTGGTGGTAATGATCAGGAAACAAATCGCACTTGGCTCACCAAATTTTGTTCTTCTAGGTTGAAGCGTTCGTCTACGGTAGCAGTTTTTATATTTAGGTTTCACTCTGTTCTCTTTATGTAGATAGATGAATTTGGAACTCTAAATCCAACATGGTTTGTAGTAGCTCTTTGAAACGTGACAAAGTAAAGGAGTTCTGAGTTTTGTCTCTATGGTTTGTTTCCTCTTCAAGAAGCCCTAGGCACAGACTGTGGAAAAGCACTTTCATTGAGAGGGGTTGCCAAGCTTCTAAGAAAAAAAGAGTTTCTGAAATACCAGTAAATATTATTTCACCCAATCTTGATGATACTTGGTGGTAATGACAAGTACACAAATCCCACATGGCTCATCGAATTTTATTCTTCTAGGTTGAAGCGTTCGTTTAAAAGTAGCAGTTTTTATTTTTAGGTTGCACTCTGTTCTCTCCTATACAGATAGATGAATTTGGATCTCTAAATCCAACATGGTTTGTAGTAGCTCTTTGAAACTTGACAAAAAAAAGTAGTTCTCAGTTTTGTCTCTGTGATTTGTTTCCACTTCAAGTAGCCCTAAGCAGAGACTGTGGAAAAGCACTTTCATTGAAAGGGGTTGCCAAGCGTCCAAGAAATTACGAGTTTCCGAAATACCAGCAAATATTTTTTCAACCAATCTGGATGATACGTGGTGCTAATGACAAGTACACAAATCCCACTTGGCTCACAAAATTTTGTTTTTCTAGGTTGAAGCACACGTTTACAGTAGCAGTTTTTATTTTTGTTTCACTGTGTTCTCTCCTTTATAGATAGATGAATTTGGAACTCTAAATCCAGCATGGTTTCTAGTAGCTCTTTGAAACGTGACAAAATAACGAAGTTCTCAGGTTTGTCTCTATGGTTTGTTTCCTCTTCAAGTAGCCCTAGGCACAGACTGTGGAAAGCACTTTCATTGAGAGGGGTTGCCAAGCTTCTAAGAAATAACGAGTTTCGAAAAACCAGCAAATATTTTTTCACCCAATCTTGATGATACTTGGTTGTAATGACAAGTACACAAATCCCACTCTCACCAAATTTTGTTCTTTTGGTTGAAGCGTTCGTTTACAGTAGCAGTTTTTATTTTTAGGTTTCACTCTGTTCTCTCCTATAGAGATAGATAAATTTGGAACTCTAACTCCAACATGGTTTGTAGTAGCTCTTTGAAACTTGACAAAATAAAGGAGTTCTCAGATTTGTCTCTATGGTTTGTTTCCTCTTCAAGTACCCCTAGGCACAGACTGTGGAAAAGCACTTTCATTGAAGGGGTTGCCAATCTTCCAAGAAATTACGAGTTTCCGAAATACCAGCAAATATTTTTTCACCAAATCTTGATGATACGTGGTGGTAATGAAAAGTACACAAATCCACTTGGCTCACCAAATTTTGTTCTTCTAGGTTGAAGTGTTCGTTTACAGTAGCAGTTTTTAATTTTAGGTTTCAGTCTGTTCTCTCCTATATAGATAGATGAATTTGGAACTCTAAATCCAACATGGTTGGTAGTAGCTTTTTGAAACTTGACAAAAAAAAGTAGTTCTCAATTTTGTCTCTATGGTTTCTTTCCTCTTCAAGTAGCCCTAGGCAGAGACTGTGGAAAAACTCTTTCATTGAAAAGGGTTTCCAAGCCTCCAAGAAATTACGAGTATCCAAAATACCAGCAAATATTTTTTCACCCAATCATGATGATACCTGGTAGTAATGACAAGTACACAAATCCCACTTAGCTCACCAATATTTGTTCTTCTAGGTTGAAGCGTTCGTCTACAGTAGCAGTTTTTATATTTAGAATTCACTCTATTCTCTCCTTTATAGATAGATGAATTTGGAACTCTAAATCCAACATGGTTTGCAGTAGCTCTTTGAAATTTGACAAAAAAAAGGAGTTCTCAGTTTTGTCTCTATGGTTTGTTTCCTCTTCAAGTAGCCCTAGGCATGGACTGTGGAAAAGCACTTTCATTGAGAGGGGTTGCTAAGCTTCTAAGAAAAAACGAGTTTCCGAAATACCAGCAAATATTTTTTCACCAAATCTTGATGATACGTGGTGGTAATGAAAAGTACACAAATCCCACTTGGCTCACCAAGTTTTGTTCTTCTAGGTTGAAGCACACGTTTACAGTAGCAGTTTTTATTTTTGTTTCACTGTGTTCTCTCCTTTATAGATAGATGAATTTGGAACTCTAAATCCAACATGGTTTCTAGTAGCTCTTTGAAACGTGACAAAATAACGAAGTTCTCAGGTTTGTCTCTATGGTTTGTTTCCTCTTCAAGTAGCCCTAGGCACAGTCTGTGGAAAGCACTTTCATTGAGAGGGGTTGCCAAGCTTCTAAGAAATAACGAGTTTCCGAAATACCAGCAAATATTTTTTCACCCAATCTTGATTATACTTGGTCGTAATGACAAGTACGCAATTCAAGCTTGGCTCACCAAATTTTGTTCTCCTATGTTGAAGCGTTCGTTTACAGTAGCAGTTTTTATTTTTAGGTTTCACTCTGTTCTCTCCTATATAGATACATGAATTTGGAACTCTAAATCCAACAAGGTTTGTAGTAGCTCTTTGAAACTTGACAAAATAAAGGAGTTCTCAGATTTGTCTCTATGGTTTGTTTCCTCTTCAAGTAGCCCTAGGCACATACTGTTAAAAGCACTTTCATTGAAAGGGGTTGCCAAGCTTCCAAGAAATTACGAGTTTCCGAAATACCAGCAAATATTTTTTCACCCAATCTTGATGATACGTGGTGGTAATGACAAGTACACAAATCCCACTCTCACCAAATTTTGTTCTTCTAGGTTGAAGCGTTCGTTTACAGTAGCAGTTTTTATTTTTAGGTTTCACTCTGTTCTCTCCTATAGAGATAGATGAATTTGGAACTCTAACTCCAACATGGTTTGTAGTAGCTCTTTGAAACTTGACAAAATAAAAGATTTCTCAGATTTGTCTCTATGGTTTGTTTCCTCTTCAAGTACCCCTAGGCACAGACTGTGGAAAAGCACTTTCATTGAAGGGGTTGCCAATCTTCCAAGAAATTACGAGTTTCCGAAATACCAGCAAATATTTTTTCGCCAAATCTTGATGATACGTGGTGGTAATGAAAAGTACACAAATCCCACTTGGCTCACCAAATTTTGTTCTTCTAGGTTGAAGTGTTCGTTTACAGTAGCAGTTTTTATTTTTAGGTTTCAGTCTGTTCTCTCCTATATAGATAGATGAATTTGGAACTCTAAATCCAACATGGTTGGTAGTAGCTTTTGAAACTTGCCAAAAAAAAGTAGTTCTCAATTTTGTCTCTATGGTTTCTTTCCTCTTCAAGTAGCCCTAGGCAGAGACGGTGGAAAAGCACTTTCATTGAAAAGGGTTTCCAAGCCTCCAAGAAATTACGAGTATCCAAAATACCAGCAAATATTTTTTCACCCAATCATGATGATACGTGGTAGTAATGACAAGTACACAAATCCCACTTGGCTCACCAATATTTGTTCTTCTAAGTTGAAGCGTTCGTCTACAGTAGCAGTTTTTATATTTAGAATTCACTCTATTCTCTCCTTTATAGATAGATGAATTTGGAACTCTAAATCCAACATGGTTTGCAGTAGCTCTTTGAAACTTGACAAAAAAAAGGAGTTCTCAGTTTTTTCTCTATGGTTTGTTTCCTCTTCAAGTAGCCCTAGGCATGGACTGTGGAAAAGCACTTTCATTGAGAGGGGTTGCCAAGCTTCTAAGAAAAAACGAGTTTCCGAAATACCAGCAAATATTTTTTCACCCAATCTTGATGACACTTGGTGGTAATGATCAGGACACAAATCGCACTTGGCTCACCAAATTTTGTCTTCTAGGTTGAAGCGTTCGTCTACAGTAGCAGTTTTTATATTTAGGTTTCCCTCTGTTCTCTCCTATATAGATAGATGAATTTGGAACTCTAAATCCAACATGGTTGGTAGTAGCTTTTTGAAACTTGACAAAAAAAAGTAGTTCTCAATTTTGTCTCTATGGTTTCTTTCCTCTTCATGTAGCCCTAGGCAGAGACTGTGGAAAAGCATTTTCATTGAAAAGGGTTGCCAAGCTTCCAAGAAATTACGAGTATCCAAAATACCAGCAAATATTTTTTCACCCAATCTTGATGACACTTGGTGGTAATGATCAGGAAACAAATCGCACTTGGCTCACCAAATTTTGTTCTTCTAGGTTGAAGCGTTCGTCTACGGTAGCAGTTTTTATATTTAGGTTTCACTCTGTTCTCTTTATGTAGATAGATGAATTTGGAACTCTAAATCCAACATGGTTTGTAGTAGCTCTTTGAAACGTGACAAAGTAAAGGAGTTCTGAGTTTTGTCTCTATGGTTTGTTTCCTCTTCAAGAAGCCCTAGGCACAGACTGTGGAAAAGCACTTTCATTGAGAGGGGTTGCCAAGCTTCTAAGAAAAAAAGAGTTTCTGAAATACCAGTAAATATTATTTCACCCAATCTTGATGATACTTGGTGGTAATGACAAGTACACAAATCCCACATGGCTCATCGAATTTTATTCTTCTAGGTTGAAGCGTTCGTTTAAAGTAGCAGTTTCTATTTTTAGGTTGCACTCTGTTCTCTCCTATACAGATAGATGAATTTGGATCTCTAAATCCAACATGGTTTGTAGTAGCTCTTTGAAACTTGACAAAAAAAAGTAGTTCTCAGTTTTGTCTCTGTGATTTGTTTCCACTTCAAGTAGCCCTAAGCAGAGACTGTGGAAAAGCACTTTCATTGAAAGGGGTTGCCAAGCGTCCAAGAAATTACGAGTTTCCGAAATACCAGCAAATATTTTTTCAACCAATCTGGATGATACGTGGTGCTAATGACAAGTACACAAATCCCACTTGGCTCACAAAATTTTGTTTTTCTAGGTTGAAGCACACGTTTACAGTAGCAGTTTTTATTTTTGTTTCACTGTGTTCTCTCCTTTATAGATAGATGAATTTGGAACTCTAAATCCAGCATGGTTTCTAGTAGCTCTTTGAAACGTGACAAAATAACGAAGTTCTCAGGTTTGTCTCTATGGTTTGTTTCCTCTTCAAGTAGCCCTAGGCACAGACTGTGGAAAGCACTTTCATTGAGAGGGGTTGCCAAGCTTCTAAGAAATAACGAGTTTCGAAAAACCAGCAAATATTTTTTCACCCAATCTTGATGATACTTGGTTGTAATGACAAGTACACAAATCCCACTCTCACCAAATTTTGTTCTTTTGGTTGAAGCGTTCGTTTACAGTAGCAGTTTTTATTTTTAGTTTTCACTCTGTTCTCTCCAAAGAGATAGATAAATTTGGAACTCTAACTCCAACATGGTTTGTAGTAGCTCTTTGAAACTTGACAAAATAAAGGAGTTCTCAGATTTGTCTCTATGGTTTGTTTCCTCTTCAAGTACCCCTAGGCACAGACTGTGGAAAAGCACTTTCATTGAAGGGGTTGCCAATCTTCCAAGAAATTACGAGTTTCCGAAATACAAGCAAATATTTTTTCACCAAATCTTGATGATACGTGGTGGTAATGAAAAGTACACAAATCCCACTTGGCTCACCAAATTTTGTTCTTCTAGGTTGAAGTGTTCGTTTACAGTAGCAGTTTTTAATTTTAGGTTTCAGTCTGTTCTCTCCTATATAGATAGATGAATTTGGAACTCTAAATCCAACATGGTTGGTAGTAGCTTTTTGAAACTTGACAAAAAAAAGTAGTTCTCAATTTTGTCTCTATGGTTTCTTTCCTCTTCAAGTAGCCCTAGGCAGAGACTGTGGAAAAACTCTTTCATTGAAAAGGGTTTCCAAGCCTCCAAGAAATTACGAGTATCCAAAATACCAGCAAATATTTTTTCACCCAATCATGATGATACCTGGTAGTAATGACAAGTACACAAATCCCACTTAGCTCACCAATATTTGTTCTTCTAGGTTGAAGCGTTCGTCTACAGTAGCAGTTTTTATATTTAGAATTCACTCTATTCTCTCCTTTATAGATAGATGAATTTGGAACTCTAAATCCAACATGGTTTGCAGTAGATCTTTGAAATTTGACAAAAAAAAACGGAGTTCTCAGTTTTGTCTCTATGGTTTGTTTCCTCTTCAAGTAGCCCTAGGCATGGACTGTGGAAAAGCACTTTCATTGAGAGGGGTTGCTAAGCTTCTAAGAAAAAACGAGTTTCCAAAATACCAGCAAATATTTTTTTCACCCAATCTTGATGACACTTGGTGGTAATGATCAGGACACAAATCGCACTTGGCTCACCAAATTTTGTCTTCTAGGTTGAAGCGTTCGTCTACAGTAGCAGTTTTTATATTTAGGTTTCCCTCTGTTCTCTCCAATATAGATAGATGAATTTGGAACTCTAAATCCAACATGGTTGGTAGTAGCTTTTTGAAACTTGACAAAAAAAAGTAGTTCTCAATTTTGTCTCTATGGTTTCTTTCCTCTTCAAGTAGCCCTAGGCAGAGACTGTGGAAAAGCACTTTCATTGAAAAGGGTTGCCAAGCTTCCAAGAAATTAAGAGTATCCAAAATACCAGCAAATATTTTTTCACCCAATCTTGATGACACTTGGTGGTAATGATCAGGACACAAATCGCACTTGGCTCACCAAATTTTGTTCTTCTAGGATGAAGCGTTCGTCTACGGTAGCAGTTTTTATATTTAGGTTTCACTCTGTTCTCTTTATGTAGATAGATGAATTTGGAACTCTAAATCCAACATGGTTTGTAGTAGCTCTTTGAAAAGTGACAAAGTAAAGGAGTTCTCAGTTTTGTCTCTATTGTTTGTTTCCTCTTCAATAAGCCCTAGGCACAGACTGTGGAAAAGCACTTTCATTGAGAGGGGTTGCCAAGCTTCTAAGAAAAAAAGAGTTTCTGAAATACCAGTAAATATTATTTCACCCAATCTTGATGATACTTGGTGGTAATGACAAGTACACAAATCCCACATGGCTCACCAAATTATATTCTTCTAGGTTGAAGCGTTCGTTTAAAGTAGCAGTTTTTATTTTTAGGTTTCACTCTGTTCTCTCCTATACAGATAGATGAATTTGGATCTCTAAATCCAACATGGTTTGGACTAGCTCTTTGAAACTTGACAAAAAAAAAAGTTGTTCTCAGTTTTCTCTCTGTGATTTGTTTCCACTTCAAGTAGCCCTAAGCAGAGACTGTGGAAAAGCACTTTCATTGAAAGGGGTTGCCAAGCGTCCAAGAAATTACGAGTTTCCGAAATACCAGCAAATATTTTTTCAACCAATCTGGATGATACGTGGTGCTAATGACAAGTACACAAATTCCACTTGGCTCACCAAATTTTGTTCTTCTAGGTTGAAGCACACGTTTACAGTAGCAGTTTTTATTTTTGTTTCACTGTGTTCTCTCCTTTATAGATAGATGAATTTGGAACTCTAAATCCAACATGGTTTCTAGTAGCTCTTTGAAACGTGACAAAATAACGAAGTTCTCAGGTTTGTCTCTATGGTTTGTTTCCTCTTCAAGTAGCCCTAGGCACAGACTGTGGAAAGCACTTTCATTGAGAGGGGTTGCCAAGCTTCTAAGAAATAACGAGTTTCCGAAATACCAGCAAATATTTTTTCACCCAATCTTGATGATACGTGGTGGTAATGACAAGTACACAATTCAAGCTTGGCTCACCAAATTTTGTTCTCCTAGGTTGAAGCGTTCGTTTACAGTAGCAGTTTTTATTCTTAGGTTTCACTCTGTTCTCTCCTATATAGATACATGAATTTGGGACTCTAAATCCAACATGGTTTGTAGTAGCTCTTTGAAACTTGACAAAATAAAGGAGTTCTCAGATTTGTCTCTATGGTTTTTTTCCTCTTCAAGTAGCCCTAGGCACATACTGTGGAAAAGCACTTTCATTGAAAGGGGTTGCCAAGCTTCCAAGAAATTACGAGTTTCCGAAATACCAGCAAATATTTTTTCACCCAATCTTGATGATACGTGGTGGTAATGACAAGTACACAAATCCCACTCTCACCAAATTTTGTTCTTCTAGGTTGAAGCGTTCGTTTACAGTAGCAGTTTTTATTTTTAGGTTTCATTCTGTTCTCTCCTATAGAGATAGATAAATTTGGAACTCTAACTCCAACATGGTTTGTAGTAGCTCTTTGAAACTTGACAAAATAAAGGAGTTCTCAGATTTGTCTCTATGGTTTGTTTCCTCTTCAAGTACCCTTAGGCACAGACTGTGGAAAAGCACTTTCATTGAAGGGGTTGCCAATCTTCCAAGAAATTACGAGTTTCCGAAATACCAGCAAATATTTTTTCACCAAATCTTGATGATACGTGGTGGTAATAAAAAGTACACAAATCCCACTTGGCTCACCAAATTTTGTTCTTCTAGGTTGAAGTGTTCGTTTACAGTAGCAGTTTTTATTTTTAGGTTTCAGTCTGTTCTCTCCTATATAGATAGATGAATTTGGAACTCTAAATCCAACATGGTTGGTAGTAGCTTTTTGAAACTTGACAAAAAAAAGTAGTTCTCAATTTTGTCTCTATGGTTTCTTTCCTCTTCAAGTAGCCCTAGGCAGAGACTGTGGAAAGGCACTTTCATTGAAAAGGGTTTCCAAGCCTCCAAGAAATTACGAGTGTCCAAAATACCAGCAAATATTTTTTCACCCAATCATGATGATACGTGGTAGTAATGACAAGTACACAAATCCCACTTGGCTCACCAATATTTGTTCTTCTAGGTTGAAGCGTTCGTCTACAGTAGCAGTTTTTATATTTAGAATTCACTCTATTCTCTCCTTTATAGATAGATGAATTTGGAACTCTAAATCCAACATGGTTTGCAGTAGCTCTTTGAAACTTGACAAAAATAGGAGTTCTCAGTTTTGTCTCTATGGTTTGTTTCCTCTTCAAGTAGCCCTAGGCATGGACTGTGGAAAAGCACTTTCATTGAGAGGGGTTGCCAAGCTTCTAAGAAAAAACGAGTTTCTGAAATACCAGCAAATATTTTTTCACCCAATCTTGATGATACTTGGTGGTAATGACAAGTACACAAATCCCACATGTCTCACCAAATTTTATTCTTCTTGGTTGAAGTGTTCGTTTAAAGTAGCAGTTTCTATTTTTAGGTTTCACTCTGTTCTCTCCAATACAGATAGATTAATTTGGATCTCTAAATCCAACATGGTTTGTAGTAGCTCTTTGAAACTTGACAAAAAAAAAGTAGTTCTCAGTTTTGTCTCTGTGATTTGTTTCCACTTCAAGTAGCCCTAAGCAGAGACTGTGGAAAAGCACTTTCATTGAAAGGGGTTGGCAAGCGTCCAAGAAATTACGAGTTTCCGAAATATGAGAAAATATTTTTTCAACCAATCTGGATGATACGTGGTGCTAATGACAAGTACACAAATCCCACTTGGCTCACCAAATTTTGTTCTTCTAGGTTGAAGCACTCGTTTACAGTAGTAGTTTTTATTTTTGTTTCACTGTGTTCTCTCCTATATAGATAGATGAATTTGGAACTCTAAATCCAACATGGTTTCTAGTGGCTTTTGAAATTTGACACCAAACGGAGTTCTAAGATTTGTCTCTATGGTTTGTTTCCTCTTCAAGTAGCCCTAGGCACAGACTGTGGAAAAGCACTTTCATTTAAAGGGGTTGCCAAGCTTCCAAGAAATTATGGGTTTCTGAAATACCAGCAAATATTTTTTCACCCAATCTTGATGATACGTGGTGGTAATGATCGGAACACAAATCGTACTTGGCTCACCAAATTTTGTTCTTCTAGGTTGAAGCGTTCGTTTACAGTAGCAGTTTTTATTTTAAGGTTTCACTCTGTTCTCTCTTATATAGATAGATGAAGTTGGAAATCTAAATCTAACATGGATTGTAGTAGCTCTTTGAAACTTGACAAAATAAAGTAGTTCTCAGTTTTGTCTCTATGGTTTGTTTCCTCTTCAAGTAGCCCTAGGCACAGACTGTGGAAAAGCACATTCATTGAGAGGGGTTTCCAATCTTCTAGGAAATAACGAGTTTCCGAAACACCAGCAAATATTTTTTCACCCAATCTTTATGATACATGGTGGTAATGATCAGTACACAAATCGCACTTGGCTCACCAAATTTTGTTCTTCTAGTTTGAAGCGTTCGTCTACAGTAGTCATATTTATATTTAGGTTTCACTCTGTTCTCTTCTATATAGATTGATGAAATTGGAACTCTAAATCCAACATGGTTTGTAGTAGCTCTTTGAAACGTGACAAAATAAGGGAGTTCTCAGTTTTGTCTCTATTGATTTTCTCCTCTTCAAGTAGCCCTAGGCACAGACTTTGGAATAGCACTTTCATTGAGAGGGGTTGCCAAGCTTCAAGAAATAACGAGTTTCCGAAATACCAGCAAATATTTTTTCACCCAATCTGGATGATACGTGGTGGTAATGACAAGTACACAAATCCCACTTGGCTCACGAAATTTTGTTCTACCAGGTTGAAGCCTTGGTCTACAGTAGCAGCTTTTACATTTAGGTTTCCCTCTGTTCTCTCCTATATAGATAGATGAAATTGGAACCCTAAATCCAACATGGTTTGTAGTAGCTCTTTGAAACTAGAAAAAAAATGTAGTTCTCAGTTTTGTCTCTATGGTTTGTTTCCTCTTCAAGTAGCCCTAAGCAGAGACTGTGGAGAAGCACTTTCATTGAAAGGGGTTGCCAAACTTCAAAGAAATTACGAGTTTCCGAAATACCAGCAAATATTTTTTCACAAATTCTGGATGATACGTGGTGGTAATGACAAGTGCACAAATCCCACATGGCTCACCAAATTTTGTTCTTCTAGGTTGAAGCGTTCGTTTACAGTAGCAGTTTATATTTGTAGGTTTCCCTCTGTTCTCTCCTACATAGATAGATGAATTTGGAACTCTAAGTCCAAATGGTATGTAGTAGCTCTTTGAAACTTGACAAAATAAAGGAGTTCTCAGTTTTGTCTCTATGATTTGTTTCCTCTCAAGTAGCCCTAAGCAGAGACTGTGGAAAAGCAATTTCATTGAAAGGGTTTGCCAAGTTTCCAAGAAATTACCAGTTTCCGAAATACCAGCAAATATTTTTTCACCCAATCTTGATGATACGTTGTGGTAATGATCGGTACACAAATCCCACTTGACTCACCAAATTTTGTTCTTCTAGGTTGAAGCGTTCGTTTACACCAGCTGTTTATATTTTTAGGTTTCTCTCTGTTCTCTCCTATATAGATAGATGAATTTGGAATTCTAAATCCAACATGGTTTGTAGTAGCTCTTTGAAACTTGACAAAATAAAGGAGTTCTCAGATTTGTCCCTATGGTTTGTTTCCTCTTAATGTAGCCCTAAGCAGAGACTGTGGAACAGCACTTTCATTGAAAGGGGTTGCCAAGCTTCCAAGAAATTACCAGTTTCCGAAATACCAGCAAATACTTTTTCACCCAAACTTGATGATACCTGATGGTAATGATCGGTACACAAATCCCACTTGGCTCACCATATTTTCTTCTTCTATGTTGAAGCGTTCGTTTACAGTAGCAGTTTTTATTTTTAGGTTTCACTCTGTTCTCTCCTATATAGATAGATGAATTTGGAATTCTAAATCCAACATGGTTTCTAGTAGACCTTTGAAACTTGAAAAAATAAAGGAGTTCTCAGTTTTGTCTTTATGGGTTGTTTCCTCTAAAAGTAGCCCTAGGCACAGACTGTGGAAAAGCACTTTCATTGAGAGGGGTTGCCAAGCTTCTAAGAAATAACGAGTTTCCGAAATACCAGCAAATATTTTTTCACCCAATCTTGATGATACTTGGTGGTAATGATCAGTACACAAATCCCACTTGGCTCACCAAATTTTGTTCTTCTAGGTTGAAGCGTTCGACTACAGTAGTCGTTTTTATATTTAGGTTTCCCTCTGTTCTCTCCTATATAGATAGATGAATTTGGAACTCTAAGTCCAAATGGTATGTAGTAGCTCTTTCAAACTTGACAAAATAAAGGAGTTCTCAGTTTTGTCTCTATGATTTGTTTCATCTCAAGTTGCCCTAAGCAGAGACTGTGGAAAAGCACTTTCATTGAAAGGGGTTGCCAAGTTTCCAAGAAATTACGAGTTTCCGAAATACCAGCAAATATTTTTTCACCCAATCTTGATGATACATTGTGGTAATGATCGGTACACAAATCCCACTTGACTCACCAAATTTTGTTCTTCTAGGTTGAAGCGTTCGTTTACACCAGCTGTTTATATTTTTAGGTTTCCCTCTGTTCTCTCCTATATAGATAGATGAATTTGGAACTCTAAACCAACATGGTTTGTAGTAGCTCTTTGAAACTTTTCAAAATAAAGGAGTTCTCACTTTTGTCTCTATGGTTTGTTTCCTCTTCATGTAGCCCTAGCACAGACTTTGGAAAAGCACTTTCATTGACAGGGGTTGCCAAGCTTCTAAGAAATAATGAGTTTCCGAAATACCAGCAAATATTTTTTCACCCAATCATGATGATACTTGGTGATAGAGATCATTACACAAATTCCACTAGGCTCATCAAATTTTGTTCTTCTAGGTAGAAGCGTTCGTCTACAGTAGTCGTTTTATATTTAGGTTTCCCTCTGTTCACTCCTATATAGATAGATGAATTTGGTACTCTAAATCCAACATGGTTTGTAGTCGCTCTTTGAAACTTGAGAAAAAAAAGGAGTTCTCAGTTTTGTCTCTATAGTTTGTTTCTTCTTCAAGTAGCCCTAAGTAGAGACTGTGGAAAAGCACTTTCAATGAAAGGGGTTGAGAAGCTTCCTAGAAATAACGAGTTTCCGAAATGCCAGCAAATATTTTTTCACCCAATCTTGATGATACTTGGTGGTAATGATCGGTACACAAATCCCACTTGACTCACCAAATTTTGTTCTTCTAGGTTGAAGCGTTCGTTTAGAGCAGCTGTTTATATTTTTAGGTTTCCCTCTGTTCTCTCCTATATAGATAGATGAATTTGGAACTCTAAGTCCAAATGGTATGTAGTAGCTCTTTGAAACTTGACAAAATAAAGGAGTTCTCAGTTTTGTCTCTATGATTTGTTTCCTCTCAAGTAGCCCTAAGCAGAGACTGTGGAAAAGCACTTTCATTGAAAGGGGTTGCCAAGTTTCCAAGAAATTACGAGTTTCCGAAATACCAGCAAATATTTTTTCACCGAATCTTGATGATACGTTGTGGTAATGATCGGTACACAAATCCCACTTAACTCACCAAATTTTGTTCTTCTAGGTTGAAGCGTTCGTTTACACCAGCTGTTTATATTTTTAGGTTTCCCTCTGTTCTCTCCTATATATATAGATGAATATGGAACTCTAAATCCAACATGGTTTGTAGTAGCTCTTTGAAAATTGACAAAATAAAGGAGTTCTCAGATTTGTCCCTATGGTTTGTTTCCTCTTAAAGTAGCCCTAAGCAGAGACTGTGGAACAGCACTTTCATTGAAAGGGGTTGCCAAGCTTCCAAGAAATTACCAGTTTCCGAAATACCAGCAAATCCTTTTTCACCCAATCTTGATGATACCTGATGGTAATGATCGGTACACAATCCCACTTGTCTCACCAAATTTTCTTCTTCTATGTTGAAGCGTTCGTTTACAGTAGCAGTATTTATTTTTAGGTTTCACTCTGTTCTCTCCTATATAGATAGATGAATTTGGAACTCTAAATCCAACATGGTTTCTAGTAGACCTTTGAAACTTGAAAAAATAAAGGAGTTCTCAGTTTTGTCTTTATGGGTTGTTTCCTCTTCAAGTAGCCCTAGGCACAGACTGTGGAAAAGCACTTTCATTGAGAGGGGTTGCCAAGCTTCTAAGAAATAACGAGTTTCCGAAATACCAGCAAATATTTTTTCACCCAATCTTGATGATACTTGGTGGTAATGATCAGTACACAAATCCCACTTGGCTCACCAAATTTTGTTCTTCTAGGTTGAAGCGTTCGTCTATAGTAGTCCTTTTTATATTTAGGTTTCCCTCTGTTCTCTCCTATATAGATAGATGAATTTGGAACTCTAAATCCAACATGGTTTCTAGTCGCTCTTTGAAACTTGACAAAAAAAAGTAGTTCTCCGTTTTGACTCTATGCTTTGTTTTTTCTTCAAGTAGCCCTAAGCAGATCCTGTGGAAAAGCACTTTCATTGAAAGGGGTTGCCAAGCTTCCAAGAAACAACGAGTTTCCGAAATACAAGCAAATATTTTTTCACCCAGTCTTGATGATACTTAGTGGTAATGATCGATACACAAATCCCACTTGACTCACCAAATTTTGTTCTTCTAGTTTGAAGCGTTTGTTTACAGGAGCTGTTTATATTTTTAGGTTTCTCTCTGTTCTCTCCTATATAGATAGCTGAATTTTCAACTCTAAATACAACATTGTTTGTAGTAGCTCTATATAGGAGAGAACAGAATGAAACCAAATTATAAATTATTTGTGTACTGATCATTACCACCATTACCACCATGTATCCTCAAAATTGGGTGAAAAAATATTTGCTGGTATTTCGGGAAGTCGTTATTTCTTTGAAGCTATGCAACCCCTCTCAAGGAAAGTGCTTTTCCACAGTCTGTGCCTATGGCTACTTGAAGAGGAAACACACCATAGAGAATAAACTTAGAAATCCTTTATTTTGTCACGTTTCAAGGAGTTATTACAAACCATGTTGGATTTAGAGTTCCAAATACATCTATCTATATAGGAGAGAACAGAGGGAAAACTAAATATAAAAACTACTACTATAGGCGAACGCTTCAACCTAGAAGAACAAAATTTGGTGAGCCAAGTGGGGTTTGTGTACTGATCATTACCACCAAGTATCAACAAGATTGGGTGAAAAAATATTTGCTGGTATTTCTGAAACTCGTTATTTCCTAGAAGCTATGCAACCCCTCTCAATGAAAGTTCTTTTCCACAGACTGTGCCTAGGGCTACTTGAAGATGAAACAAACCATAGAGACTAAACTGAGAACTCCTTTATTTTGTCAAGTTTCAAATAGCTACTACAATCCATGTTGGATTTAGAGTTCCAAATTCATCTATCTATATAGGAGAGAACAGAATGAAACCGAAATATAAAAACTCCTACTGTTAACGAACGATTCAACCTAGAAGAACAAAATTTGGTGAGCCAAGTGGGATTTGTGTACTTGTCATTACCACCACGTATCATCAAGATTGGGTGAAAAAATATTTGCTGGTATTTCAGACACTCGTAATTTCTTGGAAGCTTCGCAACCCCTTCAGTGGAAGTGCTCATCCACAGTCTCTGCTTAGGGATACTTAAAGAGGAAAAAAACCATAGAGACAAAACTGAGAACTACCTTTTTTGGTCAAGTTTCAAAAAGCTACTACAAACCATGTTGGATTTAGAGTTCAAAATTCATCTATCTATATAAGAGAGAACAGAGTGAAACCTAAAAATAAAAACTGCTACTGTAAACGAACGCTTCAACCTAGAAGAACAAAATTTGGTGAGACAAGTGGGATTTGTGTACTGATCATTGCCTCCACGTACTGGGTGAAAAAATATTTGCTGGTATTTCGGAAACTCGTTATTTCTTAGAAGCTTGGCATCCCCTCTCAATGAAAGTGATTTTCCACAATCTATGCCTAGGGCTACATGAAGAGGAAACAAACCATAGAGACAAAATTGAGAACTACTATTTTTTGTCAAGTTTCAAAGAGCTTCTACAAACCATGTTGGATTTAGAGTTCCAAATTCATCTATCTATATAGGAGAGAACAGAGGGAAACCTAAATATTAAAACTGCGACTTTAGACGAACGCTTCAACCTAGAAGAACAAAATTTGGTGAGCCAAGTGGGATTTGTGTACTGATCATTACCACCAAGTATCCTCAAGATTGGGTGAATAAATATTTGCTGGTATTTGGAAACTCGTTTTATCTTCGATGCTTCGCAACCCCTCTCAATGAAAGTGCTTTTCCACACTCTGTGCCTATGGCTACATGAAGAGGAAACAAATCATAGAGACAAAAACTGAGAACTCCTTTATTTTGTCAAGTTTCAAATAGCTACCACAAACCATGTTGAATATAGAGTTCCAAATTCATCTATCTATATAGGAGAGAACAGAGTGAAACCTAAAAATAAAAACTGCTACTGTAGACGAACGCTTCAACCTAGAAGAACAAAATTTGGTGAGCGAAGTGGGATTTGTGTACTGATCATTACCACCACGTATCATCAAGATTGGGTGAAAAATATTTGCTGGTAGTTCGGACACCCGTATTTTTTTGGAAACTTGGCAACCCCTTTCAATGAAAGTGCTTCTTCACAGTCTCTGCTTAGGGCTACATGAAGAGGAAACAAACCATAGAGACTAAATTGAGAACTCATTTATTTTGTCACTTTTCAAAGTGCTACTACAACCCATGTTGGATTTAGAGTTCCAAATTTATCTATCTATATAGGAGAGAACAGAGGGCCACCTAAATATAAATATTGCTACTGTAGACGAACGCTTCAACCTAGAAGAACAAAATTTGGTGAGCCAAGTGGGATTTGTGTACTGATCATTACCACCAGTTATAATCAAGATTGGGTGAAAAAATATTTGCTGTTAAATTGGAAACTCGTTATTTCTTGGAAGGATGGCAACCCCTCCCAATGAATGTGCTTTTCCAAAGTCTGTGCCTAGGGCTTCTTGAAGAGGAAACAAACCATAGAGACAAAACTGAGAACTCCTTTATTTTGTCAAGTTTCAAAGAGCTACTACAAACCATGTTGGATTTAGAGTTCCAAATTCATCTATCTATATAGGTGAGAACAGAGGGAAACCTAAATATAAAAACTGCTACTGTAGACCAACGCTTCAACCTAGAAGAACAAAATTTGGTGAGCCAAGTGGGATTTGTGTACTGATCATTACCATCAAGTATCATCAAGATTGTGTGAAAAAATATTTGCTGGTATTTCGGAAACTCGTTATTTCTTAGAAGCTAGGCAACCCCTCTCAATGAAAGTTCTTTTCCACAGACTGTGCCTAGGGCTACTTGAAGATGAAACAAACCATAGAGACTAAACTGAGAACTCCTTTATTTTGTCAAGTTTCAAAAAGCTACTACAAACCATGTTGGATATAGAGTTCCAAATTCATCTATCTATATAGGAGAGAACAGAGTGAAACCTAAAAATAAATACTGCTAGTGAAAACGAACGCTTCAACCTAGAAGAACAAAATTTGGTGAGCCCAGTGGGATTTGTGTACTGTTCATTACCATCACGTATTGGGTGAAAAAATATTTGCTGGTATTTCGGAAACTCGTTATTTCTTGGAAGCTTGGCAACCCCTCTCAATGAAAGTGCTTTTCCACATCTGTGCCTAGGGCTACTTGAAGAAGAAGCAAACCATAGAGTCTAATAGAGAACTCCTTTATTTTGTCAAGTCTCAAAGTGCTACTACAAACCATGTTGGATTTAGAGTTCCAAATTCATCTATCTATATGAGAGAACAGAGTGAAACCTAAAAATAAAAACTGCTACTGAAAATGAACGCTTCAACCTAGAAGAACAAAATTTGGCGAGCCAAGTGGGATTTGTGTACTTGTCATTACCACCACGTATCATCAAGATTGGGTGAAAAAACATTTGCTGGTATTTAGGGAAGTCGTTATTTCTTGGAAGCTTGTCAACCCCTTTCAATGAAAGTGCATATCCATAGTCTGTGCCTAGGTCTATTGAAGAGGAAACAAACCGTGGAGACCAAACTGAGAACTCCTTTATTTTTTCACGTTTCAAAGAGCTACTACAAACCATGTTGGATTTAGAGTTCCAAATTCATCTATCTATATAGGAGAGAACAGAGTGAAACCTAAATATAAAAACTGCTACTGTAGACAAACGCTTCAACCTAGAAGAACAAAATTAAATGAGCCAAGTGGGATTTGTGTACTTATCATTACCACCAAGTATCCTCAAGATTGGGTGAAAAAATATTTGCTGGAATTTCGGAAACTCGTAATTTCTTGGAAGATTGGCAACCGCTTTCAATGAAATTGCTTTTTCCACAGTCTCTGCTTATTGCTACTTGAAGAGGAAACAAATCATAGAGACAAAACTGAGAACTGCTTTTTTTTGTAAAGTTTCAAAGAGCTACTACAAACCATGTTGGATTTAGAGTTCCAAATTCATCTATCTATATAGAAGAGAATTGAGGGAAACCTAAATATAAAAACTGCTACTATAGACGAACTCTTCAACCTAGAAGAACAAAATTTGGTGAGCCAAGTGGGATTTGTGTACTGATCATTACCACCAAGTATCACCAAGATTGGGAGAAAAAATATTTGCTGGTATTTCGGAGACTAATTATTTCTTAGAAGCTTTTCAACCCCTCTCAATGAAAATGCTTTTCCACAGTCAGTGCCTATGGCTACTTGAAGAGAAAACAAACCATAGGGACAAAACTGAGAACTCCTTTATTTTGTCAAGTTTCAAAGAGCTACTACAAACCATGTTGGATTTAGAGTTCCAAATTCATCTATCTATATAGAAGAGAACAGAGGAAAACCTAAATATAAAAACTGCTAGTATAGACGAACGCTTCAACCTAGAAGAACAAAATTTGGTGAGCCAAGTGGGATTTGTGTACTGATCATTACCACCAAGTATCACCAAGATTGGGTGAAAAAATATTTACTGGTATTTCAGAAACTCGTAATTTCTTGGAAGCTTGTCCACCCCTATCAATGAAAGTGCTTTTACCCAGTCTGTGCGTAGGGCTACCAGAAAAGGAAACAAATCATAGAGACAAAACTGAGAACTACTTTTTTTTGTCAAGTTTCAAAGAGCTAATTCAAACCATGTTGGATTTAGAGTTCCAAATTCATCTATCTATATATTTGAGAACAGACTGAAACCTAAAATTATAAACTGCTACTGTAAACGAACGCTTCAACCTAGAAGAACAAAATTTGGTGAGCCAATTTGGATTTGTGTACTTGTCATTACCACCATGTATCATCAAGACTAGATAAAATATATTTGCTGGTATTTCGGAAAATCGTAATTTCTTGGAAGCTTGGCAACACCTTTCAATTAAAGTGCTTTTCTACAGACTCTGCTTAGGGCTACTTGAAGAGGAAACAAACCATAGAGAAAAAACTGAGAACTCCTTTATTTTGTCAAGTTTCAAAGAGCTACTAAAAACCATGTTGGATTTAGAGTTCCAAATTCATCTATCTATATGGGAGAGTACAGACGGAAACCTAAAAATAAAAACTGCTACTGTAGAGGAACGCTTCAACCTAGAAGAACAAAATTTGGTGAGCCGAGTGGGATTTGTGTACTGATCATTACCACCAGGTATCATCAAGATTGGGTGAAAAAGTATTTGCTGGTATTTCGGAAACTCGTTATTTCTTAGAAGCTTGGCAATCCCTCTCAATGAAAGTGCTTTTGCACAGTCTGTGCCTATGGCTACTTGAAGTGGAAACAAACCTTACAGACACAACTGAGAACTCCTTCATTTTGTCAAGTTTCAAAGAGCTACTACAAACCATGTTGGATTTAGAAATCCAAATTTATCTATCTATATAGGAGAGAACAGAGGAAAACCTAAATATAAAAACTGCTATTGTAGGCGAACGATTAAACTTAGAAGAACAAAATATGGTGAGCCAAGTGGGATATTTGTACTGATCATTACCACCAAGTATCATCAAGATTGGGTGAAAAAATATTTGCTGGTATTTCGGAAACTCCTTATTTCTTAGAAGCTTGGCAACCCCTCTCAATGAAAGTGCTTTTCCACAGTCTGTGCCTAGGGCTACTTGAAGAGGAAACAAACCATAGAGACAAAACTGCGAACTCCTTTATTTTGTCAAGTTTCAAAGAGCTACTACAAACCATGTTGGATTTAGAGTTCCAAATTCATCTATCTATATAGGAGAGAACAGAGTGAAACCTAAAAATAAAAACTGCTACTGTAAACGAACGCTTCAACCTAGAAGAACAAAATTTGGCGAGCCAAGTGGGATTTGTGTACTTGTCATTACCACCACGTATCATCAAGATTGGTGGAAAAACATTTGCTGGTATTTAGGGAAGTCGTTATTTCTTGGAAGCTTGTCAACCCCTTTCAATGAAAGTGCATTTCCACAGTCTGTGCCTAGGTCTACTGAAGAGGAAACAAACCGTGGAGACCAAACTGAGAACTCCTTTATTTTTTCACGTTTCAAAGAGCTACTACAAACCATGTTGGATTTAGAGTTCCAAATTCATCTATCTATATAGGAGAGAACAGAGTGTAACCTAAATATAAAAACTGCGACTGTAGACGAACGCTTCAAGCTAGAAGAAAAAAATTTGGTGAGCCCAGTGGGATTGGTGTACTGTTCATTACCATCACGTATTGGGTGAAAAAATATTTGCTGGTATTTCGGAAACTCGTTATTTCTTAGAAGCTTGGCAACCCCTCTCAATGAAAGTGCTTTTCCACAATCTGTGCCTAGGGCTACATGAAGAGGAAACAAACCATAGAGACAAAACTGAGAACTACTTTTTGTTGTCAAGTTTCAAAGAGCTACTACAAACCATGTTGGATTTAGAGCTCCAAATTCATCTATCTCTATAGGAGAAAACAGAGTGAAACCTAAAATAAAAACTGCTACTGTAAACGAACGCTTCAACCAAGAAGAACAAAATTTGGCGAGCCAAGTGGGATTTGTGTACTTGTCATTACCTGTGCCTAGGGCTACTTGAAGAGGAAACACACCGTAGAGACCAAACTGAGAACTCCTTTATTTTGTCATGTTTCAAAGAGCTACTACAAACCATGTTGAATTTAGAGTTCCAAATTCATCTATCTATATAGGAGAGAACAGAATGAAACCTAAATATATAAACTGCTACTGTAGACGAACGCTTCACCTAGAAGAACAAAATTTGGAGAGCCAAGTGGGATTTGTGTACTGATCATTACCACCAAGTATCATCAAGATTGGGTGAAAAAATATTTGCTGGTATTTCGGAAACTCGTTATTTCTTAGAAGCTACGCAACCCCTCTCAATGAAAGTGCTTTTCCACAGTCTGAGCCTAGGGAAATTGAAGAGAAAACAAACCATAGAAACTAAACTGAGAACTCCTTTATTTTGTCAAGTTTCAAAGAGCTACTACAAACCATGTTGGATTTAGAGTTCCACATTCATCTATATATATATATAGGAGAGAACAGAGTGAAACCTAAATATAAAAACTGCGACTGTAGATGAACGCTTCAACCTAGAAGAACAAAATTTGGTGACCCAAGTGGGATTTGTGTACTGATCATTACCACCAATTATCCTCAAGATTGGGTGAAAAAATATTTGCTGGTATTTCAGAAACTCGTTATTTCTTAGAAGCTTGGCAACCCCTCTCAATGGAATTCCTTCTCCACAGTCTCTGCTTAGGGCTACTTGAAGAGGAAACAAACCATAGGGACAAAACTGAGAACTCCTTTATTTTGTCACGTTTCAAAGAGCTGCTAGAAACCATGTTGGATTTAGAGTTCCAAATTCATCTATCTATATAGGAGAGAACAGAGTGAAACCTAAAAATAAAAACTGCTACTGTAAACGAACGCTTCAACCTAGAAGAACAAAATTTGGCGAGCCAAGTGGGATTTCTGTACTTGTCATTACCACCACGTATCATCAAGATTGGGTGAAAAAACATTTGCTGGTATTTAGGGAAGTCGTTATTTCTTGGAAGCTTGTCAACCCCTTTCAAAGAAAGTGCATTTCCACAGTCTGTGCCTAGGTCTATTGAAGAGGAAACAAACCGTGGAGACCAAACTGAGGACTCCTTTATTTTTTCACGTTTCAAAGAGCTACTACAAACCATGTTGGATTTAGAGTTCCAAATTCATCTATCTATATAGGAGAGAACAGAGTGTAACCTAAATATAAAAACTGCGACTGTAGACGAACGCTTCAAGCTAGAAGAACAAAATTTGGTGAGCCCAGTGGGATTGGTGTACTGTTCATTACCATCACGTATTGGGTGAAAAAATATTTGCTGGTATATCGGAAACACGTTATTTCTTAGAAGCTTGGCAACCCCTCTCAATGAAAATGCTTTTCCACAATCTGTGCCTAGGGCTACATGAAGAGGAAACAAACGATAGAGACAAAACTGAGAACTACTTTTTGTTGTCAAGTTTCAAGAGCTACTACAAACCATGTTGGATTTAGAGCTCCAAATTCATCTATCTCTATAGGAGAAAACAGAGTGAAACCTAAAAATAAAAACTGCTACTGTAAACGAACGCTTCAACCTAGAAGAACAAAATTTGGCGAGCCAAGTGGGATTTGTGTACTTGTCATTACCTGTGCCTAGGGCTACTTGAAGAGGAAACACACCGTAGAGACCAAACTGAGAACTCCTTTATTTTGTCACGTTTCAAAGAGCTACTACAAACCATGTTGAATTTAGAGTTCCAAATTCATCTATCTATATAGGAGAGAACAGAATGAAACCTAAATATATAAACTGCTACTGTAGACGAACGCTTCACCTAGAAGAACAAAATTTGGAGAGCCAAGTGGGATTTGTGTACTGATCATTACCACCATGTATTATCAAGATTGGGTGAAAAAATATTTGCTGGTATTTCGGAAACTCGTTATTTCTTAGAAGCTAGGCAACACCTCTCAATGAAAGTGCTTTTCCACAGTCTGAGCCTAGGGAAATTAAAGAGAAAACAAACCATAGAAACTAAACTGAGAACTCCTTTATTTTGTCAAGTTTCAAAGAGCTACTACAAACCATGTTGGATTTAGAGTTCCACATTCATCTATATATATATATAGGAGAGAACAGAGTGAAACCTAAATATAAAAACTGCGACTGTAGATAAACGCTTCAACCTAGAAGAACAAAATTTGGTGACCCAAGTGGGATTTGCGTACTGATCATTATCACCAATTATCCTCAAGATTGGGTGAAAAAATATTTGCTGGTATTTCAGAAACTCGTTATTTCTTAGAAGCTTGGCAACCCCTCTCAATGGAAGTCCTTCTCCACAGTCTCTGCTTAGGGCTACTTGAAGAGGAAACAAACCATAGGGACAAAACTGAGAACTCCTTTATTTTGTCACGTTTCAAAGAGCTGCTAGAAACCATGTTGGATTTAGAGTTCCAAATTCATCTATCTATATAGGAGAGAACAGAGTGAAACCTAAAAATATAAACTGCTACTGTAAACTAACGCTTCAACCTAGAAGAACAAAATTTGGTGAACCAAGTGGGATTTGTGTCCTGATCATTACCACCACGTATTGGGAGAAAAAATATTTGCTGGTATTTCGGAAACTCGTTATTTATAGAAGCTTGGCAACCCCTCACAATGAAAGTGCTTTTCCACAATCTGTGCCTAGGGTTACATGAAGAGGTTACAAACCATAGAGACAAAACTGAGGACTACATTTTTTGTCAGGATTCAAAGAGCTACTATAAACCATGTTGGATTTAGAGTTCAAAATTCATCTATCTATATAGGAGAGAAGAGAGTGAAACCTAAATATAAAAACTGCTACTATAGACAAACGTTTCAACCTAGAAGAACAAAATTTAATGAGCCAAGTGGGATTTGTGTACTTATCATTACCACCAAGTATCCTCAAGATTGGGTGAAAAAATATTTGCTGGAATTTCGGAAACTCGTAATTTCTTGGAAGATTGGCAACCGCTTTCAATGAAATTGCTTTTCCACAGTCTCTGCTTATTGCTACTTGAAGAGGAAACAAATCATAGAGACAAAACTGAGAACTACTTTTTTTTTGTCAAGTTTCAAAGAGCTACTTCAAACCATGTTGGATTTAGAGTTCCAAATTCATCTATCTATATATTTGAGAACAGACTGAAACCTAAAATTATAAACTGCTACTGTAAACGAACGCTTCAACCTAGAAGAAAATTTGGTGAGCCAATTTGGATTTGTGTACTTGTCATTACCACCATGTATCATCAAGACTAGGTAAAAAATATTTGCTGGTATTTCGGAAAATCGTAATTTCTTGGAAGCTTGGCAACCCCTTTCAATTAAAGTGCTTTTCCACATTCTCTGCTTAGGGCTACTTGAAGAGGAAACAAACCATAGAGAAAAAACTGAGAACTCCTTTATTTTGTCAAGTTTCAAAGAGCTACTACAAACCATGTTGGATTTAGAGTTCCAAATTCATCTATCTATATAGGATAGAACAGAATGACACCTAAAAATAAAAACTGCTAATGTAAACGAACGCTTCATCCTAGAAGAGCAAAATTTGGTGAGCCAACTGGGATTTGTGTACTTCTCATTACCACCACGTATCATCAAGATTGGGTGAAAAAATATATGCTTGTATTTCGGAAAATCGTAATTTCAAGGAAGCTTGGCAACCCCTTTCAATGAAATTGCTTTTCCACAGTCTCTGCCTAGGGCGACTTGAAGAGGAAACAAACCGTAGAGACACAACTGAGAACTCCTTTATTTTGTCAAGTTTAAAAGAGCTACTGCAAACCATGTTGGATTTAGAGTTCCAAATTCATCTATCTATATATATGAGAACAGAGTGAAACCTAAAAAAAAAAAAAAACTGCTACCATAAACGAACGCTTCAACCTAGAAGAACAAAATTTGGTGAGCCAAGTGGGATTTGTGTACTGATCATTACCACCAGGTATCATCAAGATTGGGTGAAAAAGTATTTGCTGGTATTTCGGAAACTCGTTATTTCTTAGAAGCTTGGCAATCCCTCTCAATGAAAGTGCTTTTACACAGTCTGTGCCTATGGTTACTTGAAGTGGAAACCAACCTTACAGACACAAGTGAGAACTCCTTCATTTTGTCAAGTTTCAAAGAGCTACTACAAACTATGTTGGATTTAGAGTTCCAAATTTATCTATCTATATAGGATAGAACAGAGTGACACCTAATAATAAAAACTGCTACCGTAAACGAACGCTTCAACCTAGAAGAACAAAATTTGGTGAGACAAGTGGGATTTGTGTACTTGTCATTACCACCACGTGTCATCAAGATTTGGTGAAAAAATATTTGCTGGTATTTCAGAAACTCGTAATTTCTTGGAAGCTTGGCAACCCCTTTCAATGAAAGTGCTTTTCCACAGTCTCTTCCTAGGGCTACTTGAAGAGGAAAAACCATAGAGACAAACCTGAGAACTCCTTGAATTGTCAAGTTTCAAAAAGCTATTTCAAACCATGTTGGATTTAGAGTTCCAAATTCATCTATCTATATATTTGAGAACAGAGTGAAACCTAAAAATAAAAACTGCTACTGTAAACGAACGCTTCAACCTAGAAGAACAAAATTTGTTGAGCCAAGTGGGATTTGTGTACTTGTCATTACCACCACGTATCATCAAGATTGGGTGAAAAAATATTTGCTGGTATTTCGGAGATTCGTTATTTCTTAGAAGCTTGGCAACCCCTCTCAATGAAAATGCTTTTGCACAGTCAGTGCCTATGGCTACTTGAAGAGAAAACAAACCATAAAGACAAAACTGAGAACTCCTTTTTTTTGTCAAGTTTCAAAGAGCTACTACAAACCTTGTTGGATTTAGAGTTCCAAATTCATCTATCTATATAGAAGAGAACAGAGGGAAACCTAAATATAAAAACTGCTACTATAGACGAACGCTTCAACCTAGAAGAACAAAATTTGGTGAGCCAAGTGGGATTTGTGTCCTGATAATTACCACCATGTATCAACAAGATTGGGTGAAAAAATGTTTGCTGGTATTTTGGAATCTCATTATTTCTTAGAACTTTGGCAACCCCTCTCAATGAAAGTGCTTTTCCAGAGTCGATGCCTAGGGCTACATGAAGAGGAAACAAACCATAGAGACAAAACTGAGAACTCCTTTATTTTGTTTAGTTTCAAAGAGCTACTTCAAACCATGTTGGACTTAGAGTTCCAAAATCATCTATCTATATAGGAGAGAACGGATGGAAACCTAAATATAAAAACTGCAACTGTAGACGATGCTTCAAACTAGAAGAAGAAAATTTGGTGAGCCAAGTGGGATTTGTCTACTGACCATTACAACCAAGTATCATCAAGATTGGGTGAAAAAATATTTGCTGGTATTTCGAAAACTCGTAATTTCTTGGAAGCTTGGCAAACCCTCTCAAAGAAGGTGCTTTTCCACAGTCTGTGCTTAGGGATACATGAAGAGGAAACAAATCATAAAGTCAAAACTGAGAACTACTTTTTTTGTCAAGTTTCGAAGAGCTACTACAAACCATGTTGGATTTAGAGTTCCAAATTCATCTATCTATATAGGAGAGAACAGAGGGGAACCTAAAAATATAAATAGCTACTGTAAACGAACGCTTCAAACTAGAAGAACAAAATTGGGTGAGTCAAGTGGGATTTGTGTACTGATCATTACCACCAAGTATCATCAAGATTGGGTGAAAAAATATTTGCTGGTATTTCGGAAACTCGAAATTTCTTAGAAGTTTGGCATCCCCTCTAAATTAAAGTGCTTTTCAACAGTCTGTGCCTGCAGCAACGTGAATAGGAAACAAACCTGAAAGAGACACAACTGAGAACTCCTTTATTTCGTCAAGTTTCAAGGAGCTCCTACAAACCATGTTGGATTTAGAGTTCCAACTTCATCTATCTATATAGGAGACAACAGAGGAAAACCTAAATATAAAAACTGCTACTCTACACGAACGCTTCAACCTAGAAGAAGAAAATTTGGTGAGCCAAGTGGGATTTGTGTACTGATCATTACCACCAAGTATCATCAAGATAGGGTGAAAAAGTATTTGCTGGTATTTCGGAAACTCGTTATTTCTTAGAAGCTTGGCAATCCTTATCAATGAAAGTGCTTTTGCACAGTCTGTGCCTATGGCTACTTGAAGTGGAAACAAACCTTACAGACACAACTGAGAACTCCTTCATTTTGTCAAGTTTCAAAGAGCTACTGCAAACTATGTTGGATTTAGAGTTCCAAATTCATCTATCTATATAGGATAGAACAGAGTGACACCTAATAATAAAAACTGCTACTGTAAACGAACGCTTCAACCTAGAAGAACAAAATTTGGTGAGCCAAGTGGGATTTGTGTACTTGTCATTACCACCACGTATCATCAAGATTGGGTGAAAAAATATTTGCTGGTATTTCAGAAACTCGTAATTTCTTGGAAGCTTGGCAACCCATTTCAATGAAAGTGCTTTTCCACAGTCTCTTCCTAGGGCTACTTGAAGAGGAAAAAACCATAGAGACAAACCTGAGAACTCCTTTATTTTGTCAAGTTTCAAAAAGCTATTACAAACCATGTTGGATTTAGAGTTCCAAATTCATCTATCTATATATTTGAGAACAGAGTGAAACCTAAAAATAAAAACTGCTACTGTAAACGAACGCTTCAACCTAGAAGAACAAAATTTGCTGAGCCAAGTGGGATTTGTGTACTTGTCATTACCACCACGTATCATCAAGATTGGGGGAAAAATATTTGCTGGTATTTCGGAGATTCGTTATTTCTTAGAAGCTTGGCAACCCCTCTCAATGAAAATGCTTTTCCACAGTCAGTGCCTATGGCTACTTGAAGAGAAAACAAACCATAGAGACAAAACTGAGAACTCCTTTTTTTTGTCAAGTTTCAAAGAGCTACTACAAACCATATTGGATTTAGAGTTCCAAATTCATCTATCTATTTAGGAGAGAACAGAGGGAAACCTAAATATAAAAACTGCTACTGTAGACGAACGCTTCAACTTAGAAGAATAAAATTTGGTGAGCCAAGTGGGATTTGTGTCCTGATCATTACCACCAAGTATCATCAAGATTGGGTGAAAAAATGTTTGCTGGTATTTGGGAATCTCGTTATTTCTTAGAACCTTGGCAACCACTCTCAATGAAAGTGCTTTTCCAGAGTCGATGCCTAGGGCTACTTGAAGAGGAATCAAACCATTGATACAAAACTGAGAACTCCTTTATTTTGTTTAGTTTCAAAAAGCTACTTCAAACCATGTTGGATTTAGAGTTCCAAATTCATCTATCTATATACGAGAGAACGGAGGGAAACCTAAACATAAAAACTGCTACTGTAGACAGCGCTTCAACCTAGAAGAAGAAAATTTGGTGAGCCAAGTGGGATTTGTCTACTGACCATTACCACCAAGTATCATCAAGATTGGGTGAAAAAATATTTGCTGGTATTTCGTAAACTCGTAATTTCTTGGAAGATTGGCAACCCCTTTCAATAAAAGTGCTTTTCCACAGTCTGTGCTTATTGCTACTTTAAGAGGAAGCAAATCATAGAGACAAAACTGAGAACTGCTTTTTTATGTCAAGTTTCAAAGAGCTACTACCAACCATGTTGGATTTAGAGTTCCAAATTCATCTATCTATATAGAAGAGAACAGAGGGAAACCTAAATATAAAATCTGCTACTGTAGACGAACGCTTCAACTTAGAAGAACAAAATTTGGTGAGCCAAGTGGGATTTGTGTCCTCATCATTACCACCAAGTATCATCAAGATTGGGTGAAAAAATGTTTCCTGGTATTTCGGAATCTCGTTATTTCTTAGAACCTTGGCAACCCCTCTCAATGAAAGTGCTTTTCGAGAGTCGATGCCTAGGGCTACTTGAAGAGGAAACAAACCTTAGAGACAAAACTGAGAACTCCTTTATTTTGTTTAGTTTCAAAGAGCTACTTCAAACCATGTTGGATTTAGAGTTCCAAATTCATCAATCTATATACGAGAGAACGGAGTGAAACCTAAACATAAAAATTGCTACTGTAGACAACGCTTCAACCTAGAAGAAGAAAATTTGGTGAGCCAAGTGGGATTTGTCTACTGACCATTACCACCAAGTATCATCAAGATTGGGTGAAAAAATATTTGCTGGTGTTTCGGAAACTCGTAATTTCTTGGAAGATTGTCAACCCCTTTCAATGAAAGTGCTTTTCCACAGTCTGTGCTTATTGGTACTTTCAGAGGAAACAAATCATAGAGACAAAACTGAGAACTGCTTTTTTTTGTCAAGTTTCAAAGAGCTACTACCAACCATTTGTATTTAGATTTCCAAATTCATCTATCTATATAGAAGAGAACAGAGGGAAACCGATATATAAAAACTGCTACTATAGACGAACTCTTCAACCTAGAAGAACAAAATTTGGTGAGCCAAGTGGGATTTGTGTACTGATCATTACCACCAAGTATCACCAAGATTGGGTGAAAAAATATTTGCTGGTATTTCGGAAACTCGTAATTTCTTGGAAGATTGGCAACCCCTCTCAATGAAAGTGCTTTTCCACAGTCTGTGCTTAGGGCTACATGAAGAGGAAACAAATCATAGAGAAAAAACTGAGAACTACTTTTTTTCACGTTTCAAAGAGCTACTACAAACCATGTTGGATTTAGAGTTCCAAATTCATCTATCTATATAGGATAGAACAGAATGACACCTAAAAATAAAAACTGCTAATGTAAACGAACGCTTCATCCTAGATGAACAAAATTTGGAGAGCCAACTGGGATTTGTGTACTTGTCATTACCACCACGTATCATCAAGATTGGGTGAAAAAATATTTGCTGGTATTTCGGAAAATCGTAATTTCTTGGAAGCTTGGCAACCCCTTTCAATGAAAGTGCTTTTCCACAGTCTCTGGCTAGGGCTAGTTGAAGAGGAAACAAACCGTAGAGACACAACTGAGAACTCCTTTATTTGTCAAGTTTCAAAGAGCTACTGCAAACCATGTTGGATTTAGAGTTCCAAATTCATCTATCTATATGGGAGAGCACAGACCGAAACCTAAAAATAAAAACTGCTACTGTAGACGAATGCTTCAACCTAGAAGAACAAAATTTGGTGAGCCAAGTGGGATTTGTGTACTGATCATTACCACCAAGTATCATCAAGATTGGGTGAAAAAATATTTGCTGGTATTTCGGAGATTCGTTATTTCTTAGAAGCTTGGCAACCCCTCTCAATGAAAATGCTTTTCCACAGTCAGTGCCTATGGCTACTTGAATAGAAAACAAACCATAGAGACAAAACTGAGAACTCCTTTATTTTGTCAAGTTTCAAAGAGCTACTAACAACCATGTTGAATTTAGAGTTCCAAATTCATCTATCTATATAAGAGAGAACAGAGTGAAACCTAAATATATAAACTGCTACTGTAAACGAACGCTTCAACCTAGAAGAACAAAATTAGGTGAGTCAAGTGGGATTTGTGTACCGATCATTACCACCAAGTATCATCAAGATTGGGTGAAAAAATATTTGCTGGTATTTCGGAAACTCGTAATTTCTTGGAAGCTTGGCAACCCCTCTCAATGAAAGTGCTTTTCCACAGTCCGTGCTTAGGGCTACATGAAGAGGAAACAAATCATAGAGACAAAACTGAGAACTACTTTTTTTTGTCAAGTTTCAAAGAGCTAATACAAACCATGTTGGATTTAGAGTTCCAAATTCATCTATCTATATAGGAGAGAACAGACGGGAAACTAAAAATATAAATAGCTACTGTAAACGAACGATTCAAACTAGAAGAACAAAATTGGGTGAGTCAAGTGGGATTTGTGTACCGATCATTACCACCAAGTGTCATCAAGATTGGGGGAAAAAATATTTGCTGGTATTTCGGAAACTCGATATTTCTTAGAAGTTTGGCATCCTCTCTAAATGAAAGTGCTTTTCAACAGTCTGTGCCTACAGCTACTTGAAGAGGAAACAAACCTTAGAGACACAACTGAGAACTCCTTTATTTCGTCAAGTTTCAAAGAGCTACTACAAACCATGTTGGATTTAGAGTTTCAAATTCATCTATCTATATAGGAGACAACAGAGTAAAACCTAAATATAAAAACTGCTACTCTACACGAACGCTTCAACCTAGAAGAAGAAAATTTGGTGAGCCAAGTGGGATTTGTGTACTGATCATTACCACCAAGTATCATCAAGATTGGGTAAAAAAGTATTTGCTGGTATTTCGGAAACTCGTTATTTCTTAGAAGCTTGGCAATCCCTCTCAATGAAAGTGCTTTTGCACAGTCTGTGCCTATGGCTACTTGAAGAGGAAACAAACCTTACAGACACAACTGAGAACTACTTAATTTTTTTAAGTTTCAAAGAGCTACTACAAACTATGTTGGATTTAGAGTTCCAAATTCATCTATCTATATAGGATAGAACAGAGTGATACCTAATAATAAAAACTGCTACTGTAAATGAACGCTTCAACCTAGAAGAACAAAATTTGCTGAGCCAAGTGGGATTTGTGTACTTGTCCTTACCACCACGTATCATCAAGATTGGGTCAAAAAATATTTGCTGGTATTTTGGAAACTCGTAATTTTTTGGAAGATTGCCAACCCCTTTCAATGAAAGTGCTTTTCCACTGTCTCTGCTTAGGGCTACTTGAAGAGGAAACAAACCTTAGAGACAAAACTAAGAACTCCTTTATTTTGTTTAGTTTCAAAGAGCTACTTCAAACCATGTTGGATTTAGAGTTCCAAATTCATCTATCTATATACGAGAGAACGGAGTGAAACCTAAACATAAAAACTGCTACTGTAGACAACGCTTCAACCTAGAAGAAAAAAATTTGGTGAGCCAAGTGGGATTTGTCTACTGACCATTACCACCAAGTATCATCAAGATTGGGTGAAAAAATATTTGCTGGTATTTCGGAAACTCGTAATTTCTTGGAATATTGTCAACCCCTTTCAATGAAAGTGCTTTTCCACAGTCTGTGCTTATTGGCACTTTAAGAGGAAACAAATCATAGAGACAAAACTGAGAACTGCTTTTTTTTTGTCAAGTTTCAAAGATCTACTACCAACCATGTTGTATTTAGAGTTCCAAATTCATCTATCTATATAGAAGAGAACAGAGGGAAACCGAAATATAAAAACTGCTACTATAGACGAACTCTTCAACCTAGAAGAACAAAATTTGGTGAGCCAAGTGGGATTTGTGTACTGATCATTACCACCAAGTATCACCAAGATTGGGTGAAAAAATATTTGCTGGTCTTTCGGAAACTCGTAATTTCTTGGAAGCTTGGCAACCCCTCTCAATGAAAGTGATTTTCCACAGTCTGTGCTTAGGGCTACATGAAGAGGAAACAAATCATAGAGAAAAAACTGAGAACTACTTTTTTTTTGTCAAGTTTCAAAGAGCTACTACAAACCATGTTGGATTTAGAGTTCCAAATTCATCTATCTATATAGGATAGAACAGAATGACACCTAAAAATAAAAACTGCTAATGTAAACGAACGCTTCATCCTAGATGAACAAAATTTGGTGAGCCAACTGGGATTTGTGTACTTCTCATTACCACCACGTATCATAAAGATTGGGTGAAAAAATATTTGCTGGTATTTCGGAAAATAGTAATTTCTTGGAAACTTGGCAACCCCTTTCAATGAAAGTGCTTTTCCACAGTCTGTGCCTAGGGCTACTTGAAGAGGAAACAAACCATAGAGACAAAACTGAAAACTCCTTTATTTTGTCCAATTTCAAAGAGATACTACAATCCATGTTGGATTTAGTGTTAAAAATTCTTCTACCTATATAGGAGAGCACAGAGGGAAACCTAAATATAAAAACTGCTACTGTAGACGAACGCTTCACCTAGAAGAACAAAATTTGGTGAGCGAAGTGGGATTAGTGTACTGATCATTACCACCAGATATCATCAAGTGGGTGAAAAAGTATTTGTTAGTATTTCTGAAACTCATTATTTCTTAGAAGCTTGGCAACCACTCTCAATGAAAGTGCTTTTCCACATTCTGTGTCTAGGGCTACTTGAAGAGGTAAAAAACCATAGAGACAAAACTGAGAACTACATTTTTTTGTCAAGTTTCAAAGACCTACTACAAACCACGTTGGATTTAGAGATCCAAATTCATCTGTCTATATAGGAGAGAACAGAGGGAAACCCAAATATAAAAACTGCTACTGTAGACAAACGCTTCAACCTAGAAGAAAAAAATTTGGTGAGCCAAGTGGGATTTTTCTCCTGATCATTACCACCGAGTATCATCAAGATTGGGTGAAAAAATATTTTCTGGTATTTCGGAAACTTGTTATTTCTAAGAACCTTGGCAACTTCTCTCAATAAAAGTGCTTTTCCACAGTATATGCCTAGGGCTACTTGAAGAGGAAACAAACCATAGAGACAAAACTGAGAACTTTTTTTGTTTTGTCAGGTTTCAAAGAGCTACTACAAACCATGTTGGATTTAGAGTTCCAAATTCATCTACCTATATAGGAGAGCACAGAGGGAAACCTAAATATAAAAACTGCTACTGTAGAGGAATGCTTCAATCTAGAAGAAAAAATTTGGTGAGCCAAGTGGGATTTGTGTACTGATCATTAGACCAAGTATCATCAAGATTGGGTGAAAAAATATTTGCTGGAATTTCGAAAACTCGTTATTTCTTAGAAGCTTGGCAACCCCTCTCAATGAAAGTGCTTTTCCACATTCTGTGCCTAGGGCTACTTGAAGAGGAAACAAACCATAGAGACAAAACTGAGAACTCCTTTATTTTTTCAAGTTTCAAAGAGGTACTACAAACCATGTTGGATTTAGAGTTCCAAATTCATCTATCTATATAGGATAGAACAGAGTGACACCTAAAAATAAAAACTGCAACTGTAAACGAACCTTCAACCTAGAAGAACAAAATTTGGTGACCTAAGTGAGATTGTGTCCTTGTCATTACCACTACGTATCATCAAGATTGGGTGAAAAAATATTTGCTGGTATTTCGGAAAATCGTAATTTCTTGCAAGTTTGGCAACCCCTATCAATGAAAGTGCTTTTCTACAGTCTCTTCCTAGGGCTACTTCAAGAGAAAACAAACCATAGAGACAAAACTGAGAACTCCATTATTTTGTCAAGTTTAAAAGAGCTACTACAAACCATGTTGGATTTAGAGTTCCAAATTCATCTATCTATATAGGAAAGCACAGAGGGAAACCTAAATATAAAAACTGCTACTGTAGACGAACGCTTCAACCTAGAAGAACAAAATTTGGTGAGATATGTGGGATTTGTGTACTGATCATTACCACCAAGAATCATCAAGATTGGATGAAAAAATATTTGCTGGTATTTCGGAAACTCCTTATTTCTTAGAACTTTGGCAACCCCTCTAAATAAAAGTGCTTTTCCACAGTCTATGCCTAGGGCTACTTGAAGAGGAAACAAACCATAGTGAGAAAAGTTACAACTCCTTTATTTTGTCAAGTTTCAGAGAGCTACTACAAACCATGTTGGATTTAGAGTTGAAATTCATCTATCTATATAGGAGAGAACAGAGGGAAACCTAAACATAAAAACTGCTACTTTAGACGAACGCTTCACCTACAAGATCAAAATTTGGTGAGCCAAGTGCGATTTGTGTACTGATCATTACCACCAAGTATCATCAAGATTGGGTGAAAAAATATTTGCTGGTATTTCGGAAACTCGTTATTTCTTAGAAGCTTGGCAACCCCTCTCAATGAAAGCGCTTTACCACATTCCTTGCCTAGGGCTACTTGAAGAGGAAACAAACCATAGAGACAAAACTGAGAACTCCTTTATTTTGTGAAGTTTTAAAGAGCTACTACCAACCACGTTGGATTTAGAGTTCCCAATTCATCTATCTATATAGGAGAGATCAGAGTGAAACCTAAATATATAAACTGCTACTGTAGACGAACGCTTCAACCTAGAAGAAGAAAATTTGGTGAGCCAAGTGGGATTTGTGTACTGATCATTACCACCAAGTATCATCAAGATTGGGTGAAAAAATATTTTCTGGTATTTCGGAAACTCGTTATTTCTTAGAACCTTGGCAACCCCTCTCAATAAAAGTGCTTTTTGACATTATATGCCTAGGGCTACTTGAAGAGGAAACAAACCATAGAGACAAAACTGAGAACTCCTTTATTTTGTTGAGTTTCAAAGAGCTACTACAAACCATGTTGGATTTAGAGTTCCAAATTCATCTTTCTATATATTTCAGAACAGAATGAAACCTAAAAATAAAAACTGCTTTTCCACAGTCTCAGCTTATGGCTACTTGAAGAGGAAACACACCATAGAGAAAAAACTGAGAAATCCTTTATTTTGTCAAGTTTCAAAGAGCTACTACAAACTATGTTGGATTTAGAGTTCCAAATTCATCTATCTATATAGGATAGAACAGTGTGACAACTAAAAATAAAAACTGCTACTGTAAACGAACGCTTCAACCTAGAAGAACGAAATTTGGTGAGCCAAGTGGGATTTGTCTACTTATCATTACCACCACGTATCATCAAGATTGGGTGAAAAAATATTTGCTGGTATTTCGGAAAATCGTAATTTTTTGGAAGCTTGGCAACCCCTTTCAATGAAAGTGCTTTTCCACAGTCTCTTACTAGGGTTAATGGAAGAGAAAACAAACCATAGAGACAAAACTGAGAACTCCTTATTTTGTCAAGATTCAAAGAGCTACTACAAACCATGTTGGATTTAGAGTTCCAAATTCATCTTTCTATATATTTGAGAACAGAGTGAAACCTAAAAATAAAAACTGCTACTGTAAACGAACGCTTCAACCTAGAAGAACAAAATTTGGTGAGCCAAGTGGGATTGTGTACTTGTCATTACCACTATATATCATAAAGATTGGGTAAGAAATATTTGCTGGTATTTCGGAAACTGTTAATTTCTTGGAAGCTTGGCAACTTCTTTCAATGAAAGTGCTTTTCCACAGTCTCAGCTTAGGGCTACTTGAAGAGGAAAGAAACCATAGAGAAAAAACTGAGAACTCCTTTATTTTGTCAAGTTTCAAAGAGCTACTACAAACTATGTTGGATTTAGAGTTCCAAATTCATCTATCTATATAGGATAGAACAGAGTGACACCTAAAAATAAAAACTGCTACGGTAAACGAACGCTTCAACCTAAAAAAAACAAAATTTGGTGAGCAAAGTGGGAATTGTGTACTTGTCATTACCACGACGTATCATCAAGATTGGGTGAAAAAATATTTGATGGTATTTCGGAAAATCGTAATTTCTTGGAAGCTTGCAACCCCTTTCAATGAAAGTGCTTTTCCACAGTCTCTTCCTAGGGCTACTAGAAGAGGAAACAAACCATAGAGACAAAAGTGTGTACTCCTTTATTTTGTCAAGTTTCAAAGAGCTACTACAAACCATGTTGGATTTAGAGTTCCAAATTCATCTTTCTATATATTTGAGAACAGAGTGAATCCTAAAAATATAAACTGCTACTTTAAACAAACGCTTCAACCTAGAAGAACAAAATTTGGTGAGCCAAGTGGGATTTGTGTACTTGTCATTACCACCACGTATCATCAAGATTGGGTGAAAAAATATTTGCAGGTATTTCTGAAACTGGGTATTTCTTAGAAGCTTGGCAATCCCTCTCAATGAAAGTGCTTTTCTACAGTCTGTGCCTAGGGCTACTTGAAGAGGAAACAAACCATAGAGACAAAACAGAGAACTCCTTTGTTTTATCAAGTTTCAAACGGCTACTACAAACCATGTTGGATTTAGTGTTCCAAATTCATCTATCTATATAGGATAGAACAGAGTGACGCCTAAAAATAAAAACTACTACTGTAATGTAAACGAACGCTTCAACCTAGAAGAACGAAATTTGGTGAGCCAAGTGGGATTTGTGTACCGAAGATTACCACCAGGTATCATCAAGATTGGGTGAGAAAATATTTGCTGGTATTTCGGAAACTCGTAATTTCTTGGATGCTTAGCAAACCCTTCCAATGAAAGTGCTTTTCCACAGTCTCTGCTTAGGGCTACATGAAGAGGAAACAAATCAAAGAGACAAAACTGAGAACTACATTATTTTGTCAAGTATCAAAGAGCTACTACAAACCATGTTGGATTTAGAGTTCCAAAGTCATCTATCTATATAGGAGAGAACAGACGGAAACCTAAAAGTATACTGCTACTGTAAACGAACGCTTCAAACTTGAAGAACAAAATTTAGTGAGTCAAGTGGAAATTGTGTACAGATCATTACCACCAAGTATCATCAAGATTGGGTGAAAAAATATTTGCTGGTATTTCGCAAACTCGTTATTTCTGGAAGCTTGGCAACCCCTTTCAATTGAAGTGCTTTTCCACAGTCTGTGCCTCGGGCTACTTGAAGAGAAAACAAACCATAGAGACAAAACAGAGAACACCTTTATTTTATCAAGTTTCAAAGGGCTACTACAAACCATGTTGGATTAGAGTTCCAAATTCATCTATCTATATATTTGAGAACAGAGAGAAACCTAAAAATAAAAATTGCTACTGTAAACGAACGCTTCAAACTAGAAGAACAAAATTTGGTGAGCCAATTGGGATTTGTGTACTTGTCATTACCAACAGGTATCATGAAGATTGGGTGAAAAAATATTGCTGGTATTTTGGAAAATCGTAATTTCCTGGAATCTTGGCAATCCCTTTCAATGAAAGTGCTTTTCCACAGTCTCTGCTTAGGGCTACTTGAAGAGGAAACAAATCATAGAGACAAAACTGAGAACTACTTTATTTTGTCAAGTATTGAAGAGCTACTACAAACCATGTTGGATTAAGAGTTCCAAATTCATCTATCTATATAGGAGACAACAGAGGATAAACTAAATATAAAAATTGCTACTGTAGCCAAACGCTTCAACCTAGAAGAAGAAAATTTGGTGAGCCAAGTGGGATTTGTGTTCTGATCATTACCACCAAGTATCATCAAGATTGGGTGGAAATATATTTGCTGGTTTTCGGAAACTCGTTATTTCTTAGAAGCTTGGCAATCCCTCTCAATGAAAGTGATTTTCCACATTCTGTGCCTAAGGCTAATTGAAGAGGAAACAAACCATAGAGACAAAACTGAGAACTCCTTTATTTTGTCAAGTTTCAAAGAGCTACTACAAACCATGTTGGATTTAGAGTTCCAAATTCATCTACCTATATAGGAGAGCACAGAGGGAAACCTAAATATAAAAACTGCTACTGTAGAGGAATGCTTCAATCTAGAAGAAAAAATTTGGTGAGCCAAGTGGGATTTGTGTACTGATCATTAGACCAAGTATCATCAAGATTGGGTGAAAAAATATTTGCTGGAATTTCGAAAACTCGTTATTTCTTAGAAGCTTGGCAACCCCTCTCAATGAAAGTGCTTTTCCACATTCTGTGCCTAGGGCTACTTGAAGAGGAAACAAACCATAGAGACAAAACTGAGAAGTCCTTTATTTTGTCAAGTTTCAAAGAGGTACTACAAACCATGTTGGATTTAGAGTTCCAAATTCATCTATCTATATAGGATAGAACAGAGTGACACCTATAAATAAAAACTGCAACTGTAAACGAACCTTCAAACTAGAAGAACAAAATTTGGTGACCTAAGTGAGATTGTGTCCTTGTCATTACCACTACGTATCATCAAGATTGGGTGAAAAAATATTTGCTGGTATTTCGGAAAATCGTAATTTCTTGCAAGTTTGGCAACCCCTATCAATGAAAGTGCTTTTCTACAGTCTCTTCCTAGGGCTACTTCAAGAGAAAACAAACCATAGAGACAAAACTGAGATCTCCATTATTTTGTCAAGTTTAAAAGAGCTACTACAAACCATGTTGGATTTAGAGTTCCAAATTCATCTATCTATATAGGAAAGCACAGAGGGAAACCTAAATATAAAAACTGCTACTGTAGACGAACGCTTCAACCTAGAAGAACAAAATTTGGTGAGATATGTGGGATTTGTGTACTGATCATTACCACCAAGAATCATCAAGATTGGATGAAAAAATATTTGCTGGTATTTCGGAAACTCGTTATTTCTTAGAACTTTGGCAACCCCTCTAAATAAAAGTGCTTTTCCACAGTCTATGCCTAGTGCTACTTGAAGAGGAAACAAACCATAGTGAGAAAAGTTACAACTCCTTTATTTTGTCAAGTTTCAGAGAGCTACTACAAACCATGTTGGATTTAGAGTTGAAATTCATCTATCTATATAGGAGAGAACAGAGGGAAACCTAAACATAAAAACTGCTACTTTAGACGAACGCTTCACCTACAAGATCAAAATTTGGTGAGCCAAGTGCGATTTGTGTACTGATCATTACCACCAAGTATCATCAAGATTGGGTGAAAAAATATTTGCTGGTATTTCGGAAACTCGTTATTTCTTAGAAGCTTGGCAACCCCTCTCAATGAAAGCACTTTACCACATTCCTTGCCTAGGGCTACTTGAAGAGGAAACAAACCATAGAGACAAAACTGAGAACTCCTTTATTTTGTGAAGTTTTAAAGAGCTACTACCAACCACGTTGGATTTAGAGTTCCCAATTCATCTATCTATATAGGAGAGATCAGAGTGAAACCTAAATATATAAACTGCTACTGTAGACGAACGCTTCAACCTAGAAGAAGAAAATTTGGTGAGCCAAGTGGGATTTGTGTACTGATCATTACCACCAAGTATCATCAAGATTGGGTGAAAAAATATTTTCTGGTATTTCGGAAACTCGTTATTTCTTAGAACCTTGGCAACCCCTCTCAATAAAAGTGCTTTTTGACATTATATGCCTAGGGCTACTTGAAGAGGAAACAAACCATAGAGACAAAACTGAGAACTCCTTTATTTTGTCGAGTTTCAAAGAGCTACTACAAACCATGTTGGATTTAGAGTTCCAAATTCATCTTTCTATATATTTGAGAACAGAATGAAACCTAAAAATAAAAACTGCTTTTCCACAGTCTCAGCTTATGGCTACTTGAAGAGGAAACACACCATAGAGAAAAAACTGAGAAATCCTTTATTTTGTCAAGTTTCAAAGAGCTACTACAAACTATGTTGGATTTAGAGTTCCAAATTCATCTATCTATATAGGATAGAACAGTGTGACAACTAAAAATAAAAACTGCTACTGTAAACGAACGCTTCAACCTAGAAGAACGAAATTTGGTGAGCCAAGTGGGATTTGTCTACTTATCATTACCACCACGTATCGTCAAGATTGGGTGAAAAAATATTTGCTGGTATTTCGGAAAATCGTAATTTTTTGGAAGCTTGGCAACCCCTTTCAATGAAAGTGCTTTTCCACAGTCTCTTACTAGGGTTAATGGAAGAGAAAACAAACCATAGAGACAAAACTGAGAACTCCTTATTTTGTCAAGATTCAAAGAGCTACTACAAACCATGTTGGATTTAGAGTTCCAAATTCATCTTTCTATATATTTGAGAACAGAGTGAAACCTAAAAATAAAAACTGCTACTGTAAACGAACGCTTCAACCTAGAAGAACAAAATTTGGTGAGCCAAGTGGGATTGTGTACTTGTCATTACCACTACATATCATAAAGACTGGGTAAGAAATATTTGCTGGTATTTCGGAAACTGTTAATTTCTTGGAAGCTTGGCAACTTCTTTCAATGAAAGTGCTTTTCCACAGTCTCAGCTTAGGGCTACTTGAAGAGGAAAGAAACCATAGAGAAAAAACTGAGAACTCCTTTATTTTGTCAAGTTTCAAAGAGCTACTACAAACTATGTTGGATTTAGAGTTCCAAATTCATCTATCTATATAGGATAGAACAGAGTGACACCTAAAAATAAAAACTGCTACGGTAAACGAACGCTTCAACCTAAAAAAAACAAAATTTGGTGAGCAAAGTGGGAATTGTGTACTTGTCATTACCACGACGTATCATCAAGATTGGGTGAAAAAATATTTGATGGTATTTCGGAAAATCGTAATTTCTTGGAAGCTTGCAACCCCTTTCAATGAAAGTGCTTTTCCACAGTCTCTTCCTAGGGCTACTAGAAGAGGAAACAAACCATAGAGACAAAAGTGTGTACTCCTTTATTTTGTCAAGTTTCAAAGAGCTACTACAAACCATGTTGGATTTAGAGTTCCAAATTCATCTTTCTATATATTTGAGAACAGAGTGAATCCTAAAAATATAAACTGCTACTTTAAACAAACGCTTCAACCTAGAAGAACAAAATTTGGTGAGCCAAGTGGGATTTGTGTACTTGTCATTACCACCACGTATCATCAAGATTGGGTGAAAAAATATTTGCAGGTATTTCTGAAACTGGGTATTTCTTAGAAGCTTGGCAATCCCTCTCAATGAAAGTGCTTTTCTACAGTCTGTGCCTAGGGCTACTTGAAGACGAAACAAACCATAGAGACAAAACAGAGAACTCCTTTGTTTTATCAAGTTTCAAACGGCTACTACAAACCATGTTGGATTTAGTGTTCCAAATTCATCTATCTATATAGGATAGAACAGAGTGACGCCTAAAAATAAAAACTACTACTGTAATGTAAACGAACGCTTCAACCTAGAAGAACGAAATTTGGTGAGCCAAGTGGGATTTGTGTACCGAAGATTACCACCAGGTATCATCAAGATTGGGTGAGAAAATATTTGCTGGTATTTCGGAAACTCGTAATTTCTTGGATGCTTAGCAAACCCTTCCAATGAAAGTGCTTTTCCACAGTCTCTGCTTAGGGCTACATGAAGAGGAAACAAATCAAAGAGACAAAACTGAGAACTACATTATTTTGTCAAGTATCAAAGAGCTACTACAAACCATGTTGGATTTAGAGTTCCAAAGTCATCTATCTATATAGGAGAGAACAGACGGAAACCTAAAAGTATACTGCTACTGTAAACGAACGCTTCAAACTTGAAGAACAAAATTTAGTGAGTCAAGTGGAAATTGTGTACAGATCATTACCACCAAGTATCATCAAGATTGGGTGAAAAAATATTTGCTGGTATTTCGGAAACTCGTTATTTCTGGAAGCTTGGCAACCCCTTTCAATTGAAGTGCTTTTCCACAGTCTGTGCCTCGGGCTACTTGAAGAGAAAACAAACCATAGAGACAAAACAGAGAACACCTTTATTTTATCAAGTTTCAAAGGGCTACTACAAACCATGTTGGATTAGAGTTCCAAATTCATCTATCTATATATTTGAGAACAGAGAGAAACCTAAAAATAAAAATTGCTACTGTAAACGAACGCTTCAAACTAGAAGAACAAAATTTGGTGAGCCAATTGGGATTTGTGTACTTGTCATTACCAACAGGTATCATGAAGATTGGGTGAAAAAATATTGCTGGTATTTTGGAAAATCGTAATTTCCTGGAATCTTGGCAATCCCTTTCAATGAAAGTGCTTTTCCACAGTCTCTGCTTAGGGCTACTTGAAGAGGAAACAAATCATAGAGACAAAACTGAGAACTACTTTATTTTGTCAAGTATTGAAGAGCTACTACAAACCATGTTGGATTAAGAGTTCCAAATTCATCTATCTATATAGGAGACAACAGAGGATAAACTAAATATAAAAACTGCTACTGTAGCCAAACGCTTCAACCTAGAAGAAGAAAATTTGGTGAGCCAAGTGGGATTTGTGTTCTGATCATTACCACCAAGTATCATCAAGATTGGGTGGAAATATATTTGCTGGTTTTCGGAAACTCGTTATTTCTTAGAAGCTTGGCAATCCCTCTCAATGAAAGTGATTTTCCACATTCTGTGCCTAAGGCTAATTGAAGAGGAAACAAACCATAGAGACAAAACTGAGAACTCCTTTATTTTGTCATGTTTCAAAGAGCTACTACAAACCATGTTGGATTTAGAGTTCCAAATACATCTATCTATATAGGAGAGCACAGAGGGAAACCTAAAAATAAAAACTGCTACTGTAGACGAACGCTTCAAACTAGAAGAACAAAATATGGTGAGCCAAGTGGGACTTGTGTACTTGTCATTACCACCACGTATCATCAAGATTGGGTGAAAAAATATGTGCTGGTATTTTGGAAACTCGTAGTTTCTTAAAAGCTTGGCAACCCCTTTCAATGAAAGTGCTTTTCCACAGTTTCTGCCTAGGGCTACTTGAAGAGGAAACAAACCATAGAGACAAAATTGAGAACTACTTTTTTTGTCAAGTTTCAAAAATCTACTACAAACCATGTTGGATTTAGAGTTCCAAATTCATCTATCTATATAGGAGAGAACAGAGGGAAACCTCAATATAAAAATTGCTACTGTAGACGAACGCTTCAACCTAGTACAACAGAATTTGGTGAGCCCAGTGGGATTTGTGTCCTGATCATTACCACCAAGTATCATCAAGATTGGGTGAAAAAATATTTCCTGGTATTTCGGAAACTCGGAATTTCTTGGAAGCTTGGAAACCCATTTCAATGAAAGTGCATTTCCACAGACTCTGCTTATTGTTACTTGAAGAGGAAACAAATCATTGAGACAAAACTGAGAAATGCTTTTTTTTTTTGGTCAAGGTTAAAAGAGCTACTACCACCCATATTGGATTTAGAGTTCCAAATTCATCTATCTATATAGGAGAGAACAGAGAGAAACCTAAATATAAAAACTGCTACTATGGACGAACGCTTCAACCTAGAAGAACAAAATTTGGTGAGCCAAGTGGGATTTGTGTACTTGTCATTTCCACCACGTATAATCAAGATTGGTGAAAAAAAATTTGCTGGTATTTTGGAATCTCGTAATTTTTTTTAAGCTTGGCACCCCCTTTCGATGAAAGTGCTTTTCCACAGTCTCTGCTTAGGGCTACTTGAAGAGGAAAGAAACCGTAGAGAAAAAACTGAGAACTATTGTTTTTGTCAATTTTCAAAGAGCTACTACAAACCATGTTGGATTTAGAGTTCCAAATTCATCTATCTATATAGGATAGAACAGAGCGACACCTAAGAACAAAAACTGCTACTGTAAATGAACGCTTCAACCTAGAAGAACAAAATTTGGTGAGCCAAGTGGGATTTTTGTACTTGTCATTTCCACCACGTATCTTCAAGATTGGGTGAAAAAATATGTGCTGGTATTATGAAAACTCGTAATTTCTTGGAAGCTTGGCAACCCCTTTCAATGAAAGTGCTTTTCCACAGTCTCTGCCTAGGGCTACTTGAAGAGGAAACAAACCATAGAGACAAAATTGAGAACTACTTTTTTTTGTCAAGTTTCAAAAAGCTACTACAAACCATGTTGGATTTAGATTTCCAAATTCATCTATCTATATAGGAGAGAACAGAGGGAAACCTAAATATGAAAACTACTACTGTAAACGAACGCTTCAACGTAGAAGAACAAAATTTGGTGAGCCAAGTGGGATTTGTGTCCTGATCATTACCACCAAGTATCATCAAGATTGGGTGAAAAAATATTTGCTGTTATTTCGGAAACTCGTTATTTCTTAGAAGCTTGGCAACCCCTCTCAATGAAATTGCTTTTCCACATTCTGTGCTTAGGGCTACTTGAAGAGGAAACAAACCATAGAGACAAAACTGAGAACTCCTTTATTTTTTCACGTTTCAATGAGCTACTACAAACCATGTTGGATTTAGAGTTCCAAATTCATCTATCTATATAGGAGACAACAAAATGAAACCTAAAAATAAAAACTGCTACTATAGACGAACGCTTCAACCTAGAAGAACAAAATTTGGTGAGCCAAGTGGGATTTGTGTACCGTTCATTACTACCAGGTATCATCAAGATTGGGTGAAGAAATATTTGCTGCTATTTCAGAATCTCGTAATTTCTTGGAAGCTTGGCAACCCCTCTCAATGAAAGTGCTTTTCCACATTCTGTGCTTAAGGTTACTTGAAGAGGAAACAAACCATAGAGACAAAACTGAGAACTCTTTTATTTTGTCAAGTTTCAAAGAGTACTACAAACCATGCTGGATTTATAGTTCCAAATTCATCTATCTATATAAGAGAGAACAGAGTGAAACCTACATTTAAAACCTGCTACTGTAGACGTCGCTTCAACCCAGAAGAACAAAATTTGGTGAGCCAAGTGGGATTTGTGTACTGATCATTACCACCAAGTATCATCAAGATTGGGTGAAAAAATATTCGCTGGTATTTCGGAGACTCGTTATTTTTTAGAAGCTTGGCAACCCCTCGCAATGAAAATGCTTTTCCACAGTCTGTGCCTATGGCTACTTGAAGAGGAAACAAACCATAGAGACAAAACTGAGAACTCCTTTATTTTGTCAAGTTTCACAGAGCTACTACAAACCATGTTGGATTTAGAGTTCCAAATTCATCTATCTATATAGGAGACAACAAAATGAAACCTAAAAATAAAAACTGCTACTGTAAAGGAACGCTTCAACCTAGAACAACAAAATTTGGTGAGCCAAGTCGGATTTGTGTACCGATCATTACCACCAGGTATCATCAGTAATGGGTGAAAAAATATTTGCTGGTATTTCAGAAACTCGTAATTTCTTGGAAGCTTAGCAAACCCTTCCAATGAACGTGCTTTTCCACAGTCTCTGCTTAGGTCTACTTGAAGAGGAAACAAATCATAGAGACAAAACTGAGAACTACTTTATCTTGTCAAGTATCAAAGAGCTACTACAAACCATGTTGGATTTAGAGTTCCAAAGTCATCTATCTCTACAGGAGAGAACAGAGGGAAACCTAAAAATATAAACTACTACTGTAAACGAATGCTTCAACCTAGAAGAACACAATTTGGTAAGCCAAGTGGGATTTGTGTACTGATCATTAACACCAAGTATCATCAAGATTGGGAAAAAAATATTTGCTGGTATTTTGGAAACTCGTTATTTCATAGAAGCTTGACAACCCACTCATTGAAAGTGCTTTTCCACAGTCTGTGTCTAGGGCAACTTGAAGAGGAAACAAACCATTGAGACAATACAGAGAACTACTTTATTTTGTCAAGTTTCAAAGAGCTACTACAAACCACGTTGGATTTAGAGTTCCAAATTCATCTATCTATATATAAGAGAACACAGTGAAACCTAAATATAAAAACTGCTACTGTAGACGAACGCTTTAACCTAGAAGAACAAAATTTGGTGAGCCAAGTGGGATTTGTGTACTTGTCCTTACCACCAAGTATCATCAAGATTGGGTGAAAAAATATTTGCTGGTATATTGGAAACTCGTAATTTTTGGAACCTTGGCAACCCCTTTCAATGAAAGTGCTTTTCCACAGTCTCTGCTTATGGCTACTTGAAGAGAAAACAAATCATATAGACACAACTGAAAACTCCTTTATTTTTTCACTTTCAAAGAGCTACTACAAACCATGTTGGATTTAGAGTTCCAAATTCATCTATCTATATAAAAGAGAACAGAGGGACACCTAAAAATAAAAACTGCTAATGTAAACGAACGCTTCAACCTAGAAGAACAAAATTTGGTGGGCCAAGTGAGATTTGTGTACTGATAATTACCCCCAAGTATCATCAAGATTGGGTAAAAAAATATTTGCTGGTATTTTGGAAACTTTTATTTCTTAGAAGCTTGACAACCCACTCAATTAAAGTGCTTTTACACAGTCTGTGCCTAGGGCTACTTGAAGAGGAAACAAACGATAGAGACAATACTGAGAACTACTTTATTTTGTCAAGTTTCAAAGAGCTACTACAAACCATGCTGGATTTAGAGTTCCAAATTCAGCTATCTATATAGGAGAGAACAGAGGGAAACCTAAAATTATAAACTGCTACTGTAAAGGAACACTTCAACCTAGAAGAACACAATTTGGTGAGTCAAGTGGGATTTGTGTACTGATCATTACCACCACGTATCATCAAGATTGGGTGAAAAAATATTTGCTGGGATTTCGAAAACTCATTATTTCTTAGAAGCTTGGCAACCCCTCTCAATGAAAGTGCTTTTCCACAGTCTGTGCCTAGGGTTACTTGTAGAAGAAACAAACCATAGAGAAAAAACTGAGACCTACTTTATTTTGTCAAGTTTCAAAGAGCTACTACAAACCATGTTGGATTTAGTGTTCCAAATTCATCTATCTATATAGGAGAGCCCAGAAGAGAACCTAAATATAAAAACTGCTACTGTAGATGAACGCTTCAACCTTGAAGACCAAAATTTGGTGAGCCAAGTGGGATTTGTGTACTAATCATTACCACCAGGTATCATCAAGATTGGGTGAAAAAATATTTGCTGGTATTTCGGAAGCTCGTAATTTCTTGGAAGCTTGGCAAACACTTCCAATGAAAGTGCTTTTCCACAGTCTGTGCATATGGCTACTTGAAGAGGAAACAAACCATAGAGACAAAACTGAGAACAGCTTTATTTTGTCAAGTTTCAAAAAGCTACTAAAAACCATGTTGGATCTAGAGTTTCAAATCCATCTATTTATATAAGAGAGAACAGAGTAAAATCTACATATATAAACTGCTACTGTAGACGAACGCTTCAACCTAGAAGAACACAATTTGGTGAGCCAAGTGGGATTTGTGTACTGTTCATTACCACCACGTATCATCAAGATTGGGTGAAAAAATATTTGCTGGCATTTCGGAAACTCATTGTTTCTTAGAAGCTTGGCAACCCCACTCAATGAAAGTGCTTTTCCACAGTCTGTGCCTAGGGCTACTTGAGGGAGGAAACAAACCATAGAGACAAAACTGAGAACTCCTTTATTTTGTCAAGTTTCAAAGATCTACTACAAACCATGTTCGGATTAGAGTTCCAAATTCATCTATCTATACGGGAGAGAAGAGAGTGAAACCTAAAAATAAAAACTGCTACTGTAAACGAACGCTTCAACCTAGAAGAACAAAATTTGGTGAGCCAAGTGGGATTTGTGTACTTGTCATACCACCATGTATCAACAAGATTGTGTGAAAAAATATTTGCTGGTATTTCAGAAACTCGTAATTTCTTGGAAGCTTGGCAACCCCTTTCAATGAAAGTGCTTTTCCACCGTCTCTTCTTAGGGCTACTTGAAGAGGAAACAAACCATAGAGACACAACTGAGAACTACTTAATTTTGTCAAGTTTCAAAGAGCTACTACAAACCATGTTGGATTTAGAGTTCCAAATTCATCTATCTATATAGGATAGAACAGAGTGACACCTAAAAATAAAAGCTGCTACTGTAAACGAACGCTTCAACCTAGAAGAACAAAATTTGGTGAGCCAAGTGGGATTTGTGTACCGATCATTACCACCAAGTATCTTCAAGATTGGTTGAAACAATATTTGCCGGTATTTCGAAAACTCGTAAATTCTTGGAATCTTGGCAACCTTTTTCAATGAAAGTGCTTTTCCACAGTCTGTGCCTAGGGCTACTTGAAGAGGAAACAAACCACAGAGACAAAACTGAGAACTACTTTATTTGGTCAAGTTTCAAAGAGATATTACAAAAGATGTTGGATTTAGAGTTCCAAATTCATCTGTCTATTTAAGAGAGAACAGAGTGAAACCTACATATAAAAACGGCTATTGTAGACGAACGATTCAACCTAGAAGAACACAATTTGGTGAGCCAAGTGGGATTTGTGTACTGATATTTACCACCACGTATCATCAAGATTGGGTGAAAAAATAGTTGCTGGTGTTTCGGAAACTCGTTATTTCTTAGAAGCTTGGAAACCCCTCTCAATGAAAGTGCTTTTTCACAGTCTGTGCCTAGGGCTACTTGAAGAGGAGACAAACCATAGAGAAAAAACTGAGAATTACCTGATTTTGTCAATTTTCAAAGAACTACTACAAAAGATGTTGGATTTAGTGTTCCAAATTCATCTATCTATATATTTGAGAACAGATTGAAACCTAAAAATAAAAACTGCTACTGTAAACGAACGCTTCAACCTAGAAGAACAAAATTTGGTGAGCCAACTGGGATTTCTGTACCGATCATTACCACCAGGTATCATCAAGATTGGGTGAAAAAATATTTGCTGGTATTTCCGAAACTCGTAATTTCTTCGAAGCTTGGCAACCCCTTTCAATGAAAGTGCTTTTCCACAGTCTCTTCTTAAGGCTACTTGAAGAGGAAACAAACCATAGAGACAAAACTGAGAACTCCTTTATTTTGTCAAGTTTCAGTGAGCTACTACAAACCATGTTGAATTTAGAGTTCCAAATTCATCTATCTATATATTTAAGAACAGATTGAAACCTAAAAATAAAAACTGCTACTGTAAACGAACGCTTCAACCTAGAAGAACAAAATTTGGTGTGCCAAGTGGGATTTGTGTACTTGTCATTAAGACCACCTATCATCAAGATTGGGTGAAAAACTATTTGCTGGTATTTTGGAAACTCGTAATTTCTTGGAAGCTTGGCAACCTCTTTCTATGAAAGTGCTTTTCCACAGTCTCAGCTTATGGCTACTTGAAGAGGAAACAAAGCATAGAGACAAAACTGAGAACTCCTTTATTTTGCCAAGTTTCAAAGAGCTACTACAAACCATGTTGTATTTAGAGTTCCAAATTCATCTAACTTTATAGGATAGAACAGAGTGACACCTAAAAATAAAAACTGCTATTGTAAACGAACGCTTCAACCTAGAAGAACAAAATTTGGTGAGCCAAGTGGAATTTGTGTACTTGTCATTAACACCACGTATCATCAAGATTGGGTGAAAAAATATTTCCTGGCATATCGGAAACTCATTATTTCTTAGAAGCTTGGCAACCCCTCTCAATGAAAGTGCTTTTCCACAGTCTGTGCCTACGGCTACTTGAAGAGGAAACAAAGCATAGAGACAAAACTGAGAACACATTTATTTTGTCAAGTTTCAAAGAGCTACTACAAACCATGTTGGATTTAGAGTTCCAAATTCTACTATCTATATAGTAGAGAACAGAGTGAAACCTAAAAATAAAAACTGCTACTGTAAACGAACGCTTCAACCTAGAAGAACAAAATTTGGTGAGCCAAGTGGGACTTGTGTACTTGTCATTACCACCACGTATCATCAAGATTGGGTGAAAAAATATGTGCTGGTATTTTGGAAACTCGTAATTTCTTAAAAGCTTGGCAACCCCTTTCAATGAAAGTGCTTTTCTACAGTCTCTGCCTAGGGCTACTTGAAGAGGAAACAAACCATAGAGACAAAATTGAGAACTAATTTTTTTGTCAAGTTTTAAAAAGGTACTACAAACCATGTTGGATTTAGAGTTCCAAATTCATCTATCTATATAGGAGAGAGCAGAGGGAAACCTCAAATATAAAAATTGCTACTGTAGACGAACGCTTCAACAGAATTTGGTGAGCCAAGTGGGATTTGTGTCCTGATCATTACCACCAAGTATCATCAAGATTGAGTGAAAAAATATTTGCTGGTATTTCGGAAACTCATAATTTCTTGGAAGCTTGGCAACCCCTTTCAATGAAAGTGCTTTTCCACAGTCTCTGCTTATTGTTACTTGAAGAGGAAACAAATCATAGAGACAAAACTGAGAAATGCTTTTTTTTTTGTTCAAGTTTAAAAGAGCTACTACCACCCATGTTGGATTTAGAGTTCCAAATTCATCTATCTATATAGGAGAGAACAGAGGGAAACCTAAATATAAAAACTGATACTATAGACGAACGCTTCAACCTAGAAGAACAAAATTTGGTGAGCCAAGTTTGATTTGTGTACTTGTCATTACCACCACGTATCATCAAGATTGGGTGAAAAAATATGTGCTGGGATTTTGGAAACTCGTAATTTCTTGGAAGCTTGGCAACCCCTTTCAATGAAAGTGCTTTTCCACAGTCTCTGTCTAGGGCTACTTGAAGAGGAAACAAACCATAGAGACAAAACAGAGAACTACTTTATTTTGTCAAGTTTCAAAGAGCTACTACAAACCATGTTGGATTTAGAGTTCCAAATTCATCTATCTATATATTTGAGAACAGAGTGAAATTTAAAAATAAAAACTGCTACTGTAAACGAACGCTTCAACCTAGAAGAACAAAATTTGTTGAGCCAAGTGGGATTGTGTACTTGTCATTACCACTACGTATCATCAAGATTGGGTAAAGAATATTTACTGGTATTTCGGAAACTCGTTATTTCTTAGAAGCTTGGCAACCCCTCTCAATTAAAGTGCTTTTCCACAGTATGTGCCTAGGGCTACTTGAAGAGGAAACAAACCATAGAGGCAAAACTGAGAACTACTTTATTTTGTAAAGTTTCAAAGAGCTACTACAAACCATGTTGGATTTAGAGTTCCAAATTCATCTATCTATATAGGAGACAACAAAATGAAACCTAAAAATAAAAACTGCTACTGTAAAGGAACGCTTCAACCTAGAACAACAAAATTTGGTGAGCCAAGTCGGATTTGTGTACCGATCATTACCACCAGGTATCATCAGTAATGGGTGAAAAAATATTTGCTGGTATTTCAGAAACTCGTAATTTCTTGGAAGCTTAGCAAACCCTTCCAATGAACGTGCTTTTCCACAGTCTCTGCTTAGGTCTACTTGAAGAGGAAACAAATCATAGAGACAAAACTGAGAACTACTTTATCTTGTCAAGTATCAAAGAGCTACTACAAACCATGTTGGATTTAGAGTTCCAAAGTCATCTATCTCTACAGGAGAGAACAGAGGGAAACCTAAAAATATAAACTACTACTGTAAACGAATGCTTCAACCTAGAAGAACACAATTTGGTAAGCCAAGTGGGATTTGTGTACTGATCATTAACACCAAGTATCATCAAGATTGGGAAAAAAAATATTTGCTGGTATTTTGGAAACTCGTTATTTCATAGAAGCTTGACAACCCACTCATTGAAAGTGCTTTTCCACAGTCTGTGTCTAGGGCAACTTGAAGAGGAAACAAACCATTGAGACAATACAGAGAACTACTTTATTTTGTCAAGTTTCAAAGAGCTACTACAAACCACGTTGGATTTAGAGTTCCAAATTCATCTATCTATATATAAGAGAACACAGTGAAACCTAAATATAAAAACTGCTACTGTAGACGAACGCTTTAACCTAGAAGAACAAAATTTGGTGAGCCAAGTGGGATTTGTGTACTTGTCCTTACCACCAAGTATCATCAAGATTGGGTGAAAAAATATTTGCTGGTATATTGGAAACTCGTAATTTTTGGAACCTTGGCAACCCCTTTCAATGAAAGTGCTTTTCCACAGTCTCTGCTTATGGCTACTTGAAGAGAAAACAAATCATATAGACACAACTGAAAACTCCTTTATTTTTTCACTTTCAAAGAGCTACTACAAACCATGTTGGATTTAGAGTTCCAAATTCATCTATCTATATAAAAGAGAACAGAGGGACACCTAAAAATAAAAACTGCTAATGTAAACGAACGCTTCAACCTAGAAGAACAAAATTTGGTGGGCCAAGTGAGATTTGTGTACTGATAATTACCCCCAAGTATCATCAAGATTGGGTAAAAAAATATTTGCTGGTATTTTGGAAACTTTTATTTCTTAGAAGCTTGACAACCCACTCAATTAAAGTGCTTTTACACAGTCTGTGCCTAGGGCTACTTGAAGAGGAAACAAACGATAGAGACAATACTGAGAACTACTTTATTTTGTCAAGTTTCAAAGAGCTACTACAAACCATGCTGGATTTAGAGTTCCAAATTCAGCTATCTATATAGGAGAGAACAGAGGGAAACCTAAAAATATAAACTGCTACTGTAAAGGAACACTTCAACCTAGAAGAACACAATTTGGTGAGTCAAGTGGGATTTGTGTACTGATCATTACCACCACGTATCATCAAGATTGGGTGAAAAAATATTTGCTGGGATTTCGAAAACTCATTATTTCTTAGAAGCTTGGCAACCCCTCTCAATGAAAGTGCTTTTCCACAGTCTGTGCCTAGGGTTACTTGTAGAAGAAACAAACCATAGAGAAAAAACTGAGACCTACTTTATTTTGTCAAGTTTCAAAGAGCTACTACAAACCATGTTGGATTTAGTGTTCCAAATTCATCTATCTATATAGGAGAGCCCAGAAGAGAACCTAAATATAAAAACTGCTACTGTAGATGAACGCTTCAACCTTGAAGACCAAAATTTGGTGAGCCAAGTGGGATTTGTGTACTAATCATTACCACCAGGTATCATCAAGATTGGGTGAAAAAATATTTGCTGGTATTTCGGAAGCTCGTAATTTCTTGGAAGCTTGGCAAACACTTCCAATGAAAGTGCTTTTCCACAGTCTGTGCATATGGCTACTTGAAGAGGAAACAAACCATAGAGACAAAACTGAGAACAGCTTTATTTTGTCAAGTTTCAAAAAGCTACTAAAAACCATGTTGGATCTAGAGTTTCAAATCCATCTATTTATATAAGAGAGAACAGAGTAAAATCTACATATATAAACTGCTACTGTAGACGAACGCTTCAACCTAGAAGAACACAATTTGGTGAGCCAAGTGGGATTTGTGTACTGTTCATTACCACCACGTATCATCAAGATTGGGTGAAAAAATATTTGCTGGCATTTCGGAAACTCATTGTTTCTTAGAAGCTTGGCAACCCCACTCAATGAAAGTGCTTTTCCACAGTCTGTGCCTAGGGCTACTTGAGGGAGGAAACAAACCATAGAGACAAAACTGAGAACTCCTTTATTTTGTCAAGTTTCAAAGATCTACTACAAACCATGTTCGGATTAGAGTTCCAAATTCATCTATCTATACGGGAGAGAAGAGAGTGAAACCTAAAAATAAAAACTGCTACTGTAAACGAACGCTTCAACCTAGAAGAACAAAATTTGGTGAGCCAAGTGGGATTTGTGTACTTGTCATACCACCATGTATCAACAAGATTGTGTGAAAAAATATTTGCTGGTATTTCAGAAACTCGTAATTTCTTGGAAGCTTGGCAACCCCTTTCAATGAAAGTGCTTTTCCACCGTCTCTTCTTAGGGCTACTTGAAGAGGAAACAAACCATAGAGACACAACTGAGAACTACTTAATTTTGTCAAGTTTCAAAGAGCTACTACAAACCATGTTGGATTTAGAGTTCCAAATTCATCTATCTATATAGGATAGAACAGAGTGACACCTAAAAATAAAAGCTGCTACTGTAAACGAACGCTTCAACCTAGAAGAACAAAATTTGGTGAGCCAAGTGGGATTTGTGTACCGATCATTACCACCAAGTATCTTCAAGATTGGTTGAAACAATATTTGCCGGTATTTCGAAAACTCGTAAATTCTTGGAATCTTGGCAACCTTTTTCAATGAAAGTGCTTTTCCACAGTCTGTGCCTAGGGCTACATGAAGAGGAAACAAACCACAGAGACAAAACTGAGAACTACTTTATTTGGTCAAGTTTCAAAGAGATATTACAAAAGATGTTGGATTTAGAGTTCCAAATTCATCTGTCTATTTAAGAGAGAACAGAGTGAAACCTACATATAAAAACGGCTATTGTAGACGAACGATTCAACCTAGAAGAACACAATTTGGTGAGCCAAGTGGGATTTGTGTACTGATATTTACCACCACGTATCATCAAGATTGGGTGAAAAAATAGTTGCTGGTGTTTCGGAAACTCGTTATTTCTTAGAAGCTTGGAAACCCCTCTCAATGAAAGTGCTTTTTCACAGTCTGTGCCTAGGGCTACTTGAAGAGGAGACAAACCATAGAGAAAAAACTGAGAATTACCTGATTTTGTCAATTTTCAAAGAACTACTACAAAAGATGTTGGATTTAGTGTTCCAAATTCATCTATCTATATATTTGAGAACAGATTGAAACCTAAAAATAAAAACTGCTACTGTAAACGAACGCTTCAACCTAGAAGAACAAAATTTGGTGAGCCAACTGGGATTTCTGTACCGATCATTACCACCAGGTATCATCAAGATTGGGTGAAAAAATATTTGCTGGTATTTCCGAAACTCGTAATTTCTTCGAAGCTTGGCAACCCCTTTCAATGAAAGTGCTTTTCCACAGTCTCTTCTTAAGGCTACTTGAAGAGGAAACAAACCATAGAGACAAAACTGAGAACTCCTTTATTTTGTCAAGTTTCAGTGAGCTACTACAAACCATGTTGAATTTAGAGTTCCAAATTCATCTATCTATATATTTAAGAACAGATTGAAACCTAAAAATAAAAACTGCTACTGTAAACGAACGCTTCAACCTAGAAGAACAAAATTTGGTGTGCCAAGTGGGATTTGTGTACTTGTCATTAAGACCACCTATCATCAAGATTGGGTGAAAAACTATTTGCTGGTATTTTGGAAACTCGTAATTTCTTGGAAGCTTGGCAACCTCTTTCTATGAAAGTGCTTTTCCACAGTCTCAGCTTATGGCTACTTGAAGAGGAAACAAAGCATAGAGACAAAACTGAGAACTCCTTTATTTTGCCAAGTTTCAAAGAGCTACTACAAACCATGTTGTATTTAGAGTTCCAAATTCATCTAACTTTATAGGATAGAACAGAGTGACACCTAAAAATAAAAACTGCTATTGTAAACGAACGCTTCAACCTAGAAGAACAAAATTTGGTGAGCCAAGTGGAATTTGTGTACTTGTCATTAACACCACGTATCATCAAGATTGGGTGAAAAAATATTTCCTGGCATATCGGAAACTCATTATTTCTTAGAAGCTTGGCAACCCCTCTCAATGAAAGTGCTTTTCCACAGTCTGTGCCTACGGCTACTTGAAGAGGAAACAAAGCATAGAGACAAAACTGAGAACACATTTATTTTGTCAAGTTTCAAAGAGCTACTACAAACCATGTTGGATTTAGAGTTCCAAATTCTACTATCTATATAGTAGAGAACAGAGTGAAACCTAAAAATAAAAACTGCTACTGTAAACGAACGCTTCAACCTAGAAGAACAAAATTTGGTGAGCCAAGTGGGACTTGTGTACTTGTCATTACCACCACGTATCATCAAGATTGGGTGAAAAAATATGTGCTGGTATTTTGGAAACTCGTAATTTCTTAAAAGCTTGGCAACCCCTTTCAATGAAAGTGCTTTTCTACAGTCTCTGCCTAGGGCTACTTGAAGAGGAAACAAACCATAGAGACAAAATTGAGAACTAATTTTTTTGTCAAGTTTTAAAAAGGTACTACAAACCATGTTGGATTTAGAGTTCCAAATTCATCTATCTATATAGGAGAGAGCAGAGGGAAACCTCAATATAAAAATTGCTACTGTAGACGAACGCTTCAACAGAATTTGGTGAGCCAAGTGGGATTTGTGTCCTGATCATTACCACCAAGTATCATCAAGATTGAGTGAAAAAATATTTGCTGGTATTTCGGAAACTCATAATTTCTTGGAAGCTTGGCAACCCCTTTCAATGAAAGTGCTTTTCCACAGTCTCTGCTTATTGTTACTTGAAGAGGAAACAAATCATAGAGACAAAACTGAGAAATGCTTTTTTTTTTGTTCAAGTTTAAAAGAGCTACTACCACCCATGTTGGATTTAGAGTTCCAAATTCATCTATCTATATAGGAGAGAACAGAGGGAAACCTAAATATAAAAACTGATACTATAGACGAACGCTTCAACCTAGAAGAACAAAATTTGGTGAGCCAAGTTTGATTTGTGTACTTGTCATTACCACCACGTATCATCAAGATTGGGTGAAAAAATATGTGCTGGGATTTTGGAAACTCGTAATTTCTTGGAAGCTTGGCAACCCCTTTCAATGAAAGTGCTTTTCCACAGTCTCTGTCTAGGGCTACTTGAAGAGGAAACAAACCATAGAGACAAAACAGAGAACTACTTTATTTTGTCAAGTTTCAAAGAGCTACTACAAACCATGTTGGATTTAGAGTTCCAAATTCATCTATCTATATAATTGAGAACAGAGTGAAATTTAAAAATAAAAACTGCTACTGTAAACGAACGCTTCAACCTAGAAGAACAAAATTTGTTGAGCCAAGTGGGATTGTGTACTTGTCATTACCACTACGTATCATCAAGATTGGGTAAAAAATATTTACTGGTATTTCGGAAACTCGTTATTTCTTAGAAGCTTTGGCAACCCTCTCAATTAAAGTGCTTTTCCACAGTATGTGCCTAGGGCTACTTGAAGAGGAAACAAACCATAGAGGCAAAACTGAGAACTACTTTATTTTGTAAAGTTTCAAAGAGCTACTACAAACCATGTTGGATTTAGAGTTCCAAATTCATCTATCTATATAGTAGAGAACAGAGTGAAACCTAAAAATAAAAACTGCTGCTGTAAACGAACCCTTCCACCTAGAAGAACAAAATTTGTGAGCCAAGTAGGATTTGTGTACTTGTCAATTCCACCACGTATAATCAAGATTGGTGAAAAAATATTTGCTGGTATTTTGGAAACTCGTAATTTTTTGGAAGCTTGGCACCCCCTTTCAATGAAAGTGCTTTTCCACAGTCTCTGCTTAGGGCTACTTGAAGAGGAAAGAAACCGTAGAGAGAAAACTGAGAACTACTGTTTTTGTCAATTTTCAAAGAGCTACTACAAACCATGTTGGATTTAGAGTTCCAAATTCATCTATCTATATAGGATAGAACAGAGCGACACCTAAAAACAAAAACTGCTACTGTAAACGAACGCTTCAACCTAGAAGAACAAAATTTGGTGAGCCAAGTGGGATTTTTGTACTTGTCATTTCCACCACGTATCTTCAAGATGGGGTGAAAAAATATGTGCTGGTATTATGAAAACTCGTAATTTCTCGGAAGCTTGGCAACCCTTTCAATGAAAGTGCTTTTCAACAGTCTCTGCCTAGGGCTACTTGAAGAGGAAACAAACCATAGAGACAAAATTGAGAACTACTTTTTTTTTCAAGTTTCAAAAAGCTACTACAAACCATGTTGGATTTAGAGTTCCAAATTCATCTATCTATATAGGAGAGAACAGAGGGAAACCTAAATATGAAAACTATCACTGTAAACGAACGCTTCAACGTAGAAGAACAAAATTTGGTGAGCCAAGTGGGATTTGTGTCCTGATCATTACCACCAAGTATCATCAAGATTGGGTGAAAAAATATTTGCTGGTATTTCGGAAACTCGTTATTTTTTAGAAGCTTGGCAACCCCTCTCTATGAAAGTGCTTTTCCACAGTCTGTGCCTAGGGCTACTTGAACAGGAAACAAACCATAGAGACAAAACTGAGAACTCCTTTATTTTGTCAAGTTTCAAAGAGCTACTACAAACCATGTTCGATTTAGAGTTCCAAATTCATCTATCTATATAGGAGAGAACAGAGTGAAACCTAAAAAAAAAAAAAAAAAAAAGAACTGCTACTGTAAACAACGCTTCTACCTAGAAGAACAAAATTTGGTGAGCCAAGTGAGATTTGTGTACTTGTCCTTACCACCACGTATCATCAAGGTTGTGTGAAAAAATATTTGCTGGGATTTCGGAAACTCGTAATTTCTTGGAAGCTTGCAACCACTTTCAATGATAGGGCTTTTACACAGTCTCTGCTTAGGGCTACTTAAAGAGGAAACAAATCATAGAGACAAAACTGAGAACTCCTTTATTTTGTAAAGTTTCAAAGAGCTACTACAAACCATGTTGGATTTAGAGTTCCAAATTCATCTATCTATATAGGAGAGAACAGAGAGAAACCTAAATATAAAAACTCCTACTGTAGACGAACGCTTAAACTTAGAAGAACAAAATTTGGTGAGCCAAGTGGGATTTGTGTACCGATCATTACCACCAAGTATCATCAAGATTGGGTGAAAAAATATTTGCAAGTATTTCGGAAACTCGTTATTTTTGGAAACTTGGCAACCCCTTTCAATGAAAGTGCTTTTCCACAGTCTGTGCCTAGGGCTACTTGAAGAGGAAACAAGGGACAGAGACAAAACTGAGACATACTTTTTTTGTCAAGTTTCAAAGAGCTACTACAAACCATGTTGGATTTAGAGTTCCAAATTCATCTATCTATATAGGAGAGAACAGAGGGAAACCTAAAATATAAACTGCTACTGTAAAGAACGCTTCAAAGTAGAAGAACAAAATTTGGTGAGTCAAGTGGGATTTGTGTTCTCATCATTACCACCAGGTATCATGAAGATAGGGTGAAAAAATATTTGCTGGTAATTCGGGAACTCGTAACTTCTTGGAAGCTTGGTAGACCCTCTCAATGAAAGTGCTTTTCCACATTCTGTGCCTAGGGCTACTTGAAGAGGAAACAAACCGTAGGGACAAAACTGACAATTCTTTTATTTTGTCAAGCTTCAAAGAGCTACTACTAACCATGTTGGATTTAGAGTTCCAAATTCATCTATCTATATAAGAGAGAACAGTGTGAAACCTACATATAAAAACTGCTACTGTAGACGAACCCTTCAACCTAGAAGAACAAAATTTGGTGAGCCAAGTGGGATTTTTGTTCTGATCATTACCACCAAGTATCATGAAGATTGGGTGAAAAAATATTTGCTGGTATTTCGGAAACTCGTTATTTCTTAGAAGCTTGGCAACCCCTCTCAATTAAAGTGCTTTTCCACAGTATGTGCCTAGGGCTACTTGAAGAGGAAACAAACCATAGAGGC